>NC_142613.1:43445985-43751785 GCF_059453375.1 Lepisosteus platostomus
TCTCCCTGTCTGTGTCTCCATGGAGAAAAGCTGGGGTATGTGAAAAGATGAATTCCTAATGCACGATATTGTATTGGGCTAATAAAGAAACATTATTAATGTAGAACACAAAGACCAAAACAAAAATCTGAATCTGAGTACAAAATAAAATACAATATCAACAGAGCCAAAATATAGACATTCTAAATAAGTATTTATACTTATGAAATGTAATTTTGACATTGCATCAGTTCAAGGAAATAAAGTTGAGATCAGGTATTTTATCTTGCTTCTTGGACAGGTATACCTCCTTTCCACCAGAACGTCCTGGCCAAACTGACGTCATTCCTGTATATACTTAATAGTTGGCTGGTGCAGCCCATGTATTTTTCACTGCACTCCCCAGATTTGTGATGCATGATGCCACACGTCTTGGAGAGAGCACTGATTTACATCTTACACAAACTGCACTCATTCAGATATAAATCAAGAGCCTTCACTTGAACGTTTCCTTTTTCTGCATCATTGCTGAATGTCATCTTCTTTCTCTTTTTTTCTCTTATCTAATATCTCAATAGATCCCGTGAATTTTAAGCGCATTGTAAGTAAAATATCAGTACTAAAACTAGTTGCTGGAATTTAGTATTAATGAATTTAGTATTAATACAGTACAGGAAATATGCAAGGATAGAATAAAACCTGTGATCTGGGAAGGCTGTCAAAAATACACTATGTAGAAGTACTAGGTACTGTATGTAGAAAGTGGTCAACTCAAAACAGATTCACGCTTTACAAACAGAAAATAATATTTACCTTTTACGCATTTCTGCCTTTGTACAACACACTTTCTCTTTTCAATTGTAACTGGGCAGGGGTCTCCATGAGCAGAAGGATGTTGGAGGATCTCCCGACTCCGGTGTTGCTCTCCTTTTCTGAAACCACAGGTCCTCCCTTTCCGAGAACAGTTGCTCCATGTGCTCCACTCACCCACTTCACAGTGCACTGAGGGATGATCAGAGAATAGATTTAAAAAGTCTGTTTTTTAGTGGCACACAACGTGTGGGTTATCAGTCTTCCCGTTTTCCAGCTGCTTCTTGCAATTCAAGGTTATAAGGGAGCTGGAGCCTACCAGGGCACAAGAGAGGGTACACCTTGGACAGGATGCCAGTCTATCATAGGGCAGATTTACAGGCACACACTCACAACTAGGAACAGTTTTCCCAGAAGCCAATTAACCTACTAGTATGTCTTTGGACTGTTGGAGGAAATTGGAGCTCCCAGAGTAAACCCACACAAACACAGGAAGAACATACTGTATAAACTCCATGTAGATAGCACGCCAGGCTTAAAATTGAACCCAGGGCCCCAGTGTTATGAGACAGCAGTACTAATCACTACGCCAATGTGCCGCTATAGCATGCGTTATGCAGTATTCATTTTGTATACACTGATATACTTCTTGTTAATTTATACGCTCTCACTCTATTACATACATAATGTTTTTTTTTTCTTGGTGTAATTCTCATCTGTGAATTATTTTATGGTAAAATTCTAATGATTTAGAGCTATTGTACTAGCATGTTAGAAAGACATTAAATACATTTCAGTCTTTTAAAGGAGAAATCAAACAGCATTCAATGGAGCAGTCTTGGCATATTGTGATACTGTGAATTTTCAAATAATAAAGGCTAAGTTGATGAGAAATATCAAGTAATTAAAAAGACAGAGCAAACCCAAGATGTAAAGCCTTGAAAAAGAGAATGTTCCTAACCTGAACTATTTGTGCTACAATAGAATGTGAAATTTCCCTTTCAAAATCAGCTCTTTGCAATTTTGATTACTTATTGTAAGGAATTTATCTGAATTGAATATGGACATTTCCATTGTTTATTTTACAATAAATTAATTTATAAAGTTGGCTGTCTTTTACATTTCTGAATGATTGGTCATTGATACTGATTTCAGCTTTTTTTTTACTTGTCTATTCATTGTGGAAAATCTTTCCCCTGACTGTTACTAATCTCCTATTTGTCACCTAAAATAAAATGTATTTGGGGTTAACAAGTATCAGTTAACATGTGACCACTCTCCTATATTTGTTTTCATTTCTGTATTTATTTAAAGTAAAAAGAATAATGTCAAATTACAGTATATCTCAAACTGCTAATATTAACAGGAGAATTCTTTATGCATACTTTATTGATTTTATTTATCCCTTTAATTAAGATGCTGGCATGGGCATAGGACATTATTTGCATTAACAAAAGATACTTTAAAATCATATCATTTCATCTCTTTAGACTTTTCCAGGTGAATTGTGAAAATGTACCTTTAATACTACACTCCATTAATCGATCAGTAGGCTCAAAGCCATCCGGACAAACATGGTGGCATCTTCCTAGATGTAAATAAAGACCAGCTTTACATCTGGTGCATGTATTTTTGTTGAAGCAGGACTCACAATCAGCTTTGCACTCTGAAAGAAACACAGTACATACCAGACAAATATTGTTATTCAGTCAGCAGAACTAACGAGAACCGTTAATTATAAGACCTTACATATTACATTGCATTATTAGCTACTGGCATTATCCTTCAGGGTGTCACTGTTCTACAATGCTTAGCTTGCTGATTTTCCTGTATTGGCAGCAAGCCTGGGGTAGGTTAGCAGTGTGTTGCTACCCATCCAAAAGCAGGTGGAGGCGGGGGAGAAGGAGGCAAAATACAAATGCTTAGGCAAGAGTGATTACTTGAAGTAACTTTAAAAAAGATATTGCTTCTTATGAGATATCACGTCTGCTGTGCATTCCATTGATGCATGTGGTGCAGGTACAAACTGTTACACTGATGATAATAGCATGAATATGTCTGAGAGATCCATGTTATGTTCTGATTTTCATTCCAGCTAAATTCTGAATGACTTGATTAGATCCATCAGTTACAGCACTTACTAAGGGGAGTTAACATACTTTCCAGATCGCTGATCATTGATCAATTAAGGCTGCCTATAAATCCTGCTGGACTGTAGTTCCTCAAGACTAGGAATGCCAATCTCTGCAATAGTCCAATAGAGTATCACCCCAACAATGCTGGCACCCATCTATACAGCAGGATTTATTGAACAAATTGAAGTTCAAGTATATAAAAGCAGTTTCTGTGGTGGGAATTTATCCCATAATC
The DNA here is from genome assembly GCF_059453375.1 of Lepisosteus platostomus. Classification (NCBI taxonomy): domain Eukaryota; kingdom Metazoa; phylum Chordata; class Actinopteri; order Semionotiformes; family Lepisosteidae; genus Lepisosteus; species Lepisosteus platostomus. The sequence goes on from NC_142613.1 coordinate 43,449,145, forward strand.
TTTTAGTCCTCATTATTCTATGCTACCTCTGAATCTTAGTAAAAGCAATCTTAGCAAATGCAGTGTGTATCTACCATAAAAGACCTACCACACAAATAAATGGCCTATGAGTATATTTTCAACATATTGTTATTAAGGAAAACCTAGGAATTTCAAAATACTTCCACTGATTAAATAATTCTATTTATATGTGGGACTGTTTGATATCATTTCTACAGACAAGCAAAAACTTTAGGAGAACTTACCAATAGTGGTGCATTCCATCAGCTGGTCATTGGGACCCAGTCCTTCTGGACAACTCTCTAGACACCTTCCCTTATATAAATAAAATCCAGCTTTACATCTGGTGCAGAAATTTTTGTTGAAGCAAGCATCACAGTCTGATTTGCATTCTGAAAAACAGAGGAAAAATTAAAGTAAACATACATGTACTGTACGTATATTGCTAATGTATGTAATTGTAAACTCTTATGAAGTGTGAACTCTGGAAAGTATCCACATTAATTTAGAAAAATAACTTGAAAGTTCACAGGATTTCCCATTCTCTTTGGAAAGTAACAGTTCATTAATGATATGAACATCATATTATGAGTGCTTGAGAGTGATCATTTCTGAATAATTGCAGATAAAATAATGCTCAGAAATATGCTGTTAGTAGTCTCATCTCTATTATTACCATTAACATTTCTTGGGCTTGAATGGGTTGAAGAATTTACTTTACAGACAAAATTAGCATTGCACTTTTTTCTACATTCCAGAGGCACATTAATTCTGTAACAACGCACAGCAATCAAAAAACACTGATGAAAGCAGTTTCTTTTTAAAAACTTGTATATAGTTTTATTAATTGGGTACATTTAGCCTTTACATTGTCATAATCTTTGGTATTTTTGTATTTTTGTCTCTTTTACTTTCTAATCTTTAATTTCACATCAAACATGGGTTATCATATTATATATATATACTGTATACTGTATCATGTGATAATATAATATTATAATAATTTCAAGATAATTATGCTGAAATTAAAATGAAACCCTAACATGCATATGTGTTCACAATATTCTAAGAATAAATACAACTACATTTTCACAGTCCATGACAGACTTGGAAGAAACCTTACTAATCTAAAGTTCTTATTTTCCTGTATTCTGCCAAGCTTTTCAACTGTGTTTTCTATAAAAACTATAAAGGTAATTTACTGTGATCAGTAAAGACCACATATGAAGCAGATGCAAAACAATATATTAAGTTACTTAGTTTTACTTCAGTTTTTTTCATATTATGTCAGAATTCCAACTTTATTATAAGAACCATCTTTTCTGAGAGATATCCTTAAAAGATAGTTTGATAGTTTTAAACTGTGGTACTTTTGTTATAGTTCTCAAGTAACTTTCTTCAGAAGTTGTGCAAAAAGTTCATTGACTTTTGCAGATTTCATGGTAATATTGGGCTGTTTTTGTCTTTAATAAAAATTGCAACTTTTGAAGGCTCACATGCAAAATTATACTCATGACTATTTATGATTGGATTAACGAAAATATATTTATACAATGTCTTGAAAAATTATTCAGACCCTTGTACAATTATCATCTGTTGTCACTTTAAAACTGTAGTCATGACATTTTGAAATAGCAATTAATATCTGTTACATATACAACCACAAGTTAACTCAACAAAAACTAGCAAATACATAACATGAATGAAAAACTCATGATTGCTTAAGTATTCGAACCCTTTGCTGTGGCAAACTTAAATCAATTTAGCTGCACAAAATTACCTTAACAAGCCACAAACATTAGTTAGTTGAGAGGGCTCTGTACAGTATTAGGTGTTTGTATTCTATTTCAAACAATCAATGAAAAGTCAGTGAAAAAGATAGATCAAGAAAAGGTATAAGGTAGCATGGTCTACCCAATGACCTAGTTTAGTCAATTAGTATCTTGATACTCAATTATCTAGAATTGGGAGGTATATTGTACTGTACCAACCAGTCACTGCCTAGATTAGGTCATCGCTCCAACTTGAGCAGTTGGGCAAGGACAAAACTGGTGACAGTTGAAATTATGAGGCCAACAACAACTTTGAAAAAACTAAAAAGTTCAATGGTTGAAATGGGAGAAAATGTGCATGTCTTAGTCTGTAAACTGGGGTGAAAATTCACCTTTTAGCAGGAAAATTATGAAAAGCACAAGGCTATAGCTGCACTTGAAAGTCTTGACTTGAATCCAATTAAGAATCTTTGGAAAACTTAAAAACTGCTGGTCATCAGCAGTCTGAACAAATGCTAGAGAGCTTAATCAAATCTGCCAAGAAGAACTGGCAAAAACTGTACCAAGCTGGTATGCAAACAGGGTAAAACACTTGCAGCAGTAATTGGTGTCAAAGGTGTTTCCACCAAATAATAAATTCACGGGTTTGAAAATGTATGCAGCAAACATAATTTTTTAGTCTTCAGTTTCAGCATTTTGAATACGTTTAAAAAAATGTTTATGTATCATTTTGTAGTTTTAAAAAATGGGACACCATAAGAAGGGTGTGAAATCTTTTGAAAGGCACTGTATAGAATATAAGTTCATGCTTTTTGTATATAATATACTGTACTGTACCACCAAAACACTCACTCATTGCTTGGTCTTTCATTTTGTAGTCTTAGTATAAATGTCCAGCAGTACACTGATATGAACTCATGGTAATGACAACATTATTTTGTTATGTTAGAAATTGCAGAGCTCTTATTTAAGGTATCAAACCAATGAAGCTTGATTCTGGGAAATTCTCCAGGTTTAAGACAGATTTAGCCTGATGAAGAGACAGGGAAAAGTGCAAGTGGGTTAATGCAACAGGGGTCAAGGAAAGACCAAGGCTATTAAAAAAAGAAACACAGCAGTATAAAACAGGTATGTTCTCATTTGTATTGCATTCAATGACATTTAAAAAATGACAAGAAATATCAAAGACAAGTGAATTTTTGACTTTATTATTCAACATAATTCAGTGTAATCAGAGGTTTAATTTTATTCTGCTTTTCTATTTACTAAGTGTTTTATTTACTGTTTTTATTTCTATGTTTCGCTTGTGTAAACATAATTTGATCTTTTTTATATTTGTTCATATTTGTTTGATCAAGTTCAATAATGATTTTCCACTTTAATAATGCTCATTATCACTTACTTGTGCATTTATTTATGTCGGGTGACCTCGTGCCATAGTAACCACTTGGGCAGGAGGGCAGGCAAACTCCAGTCTGCCTCATCCCATTTCTCTCCAAGAAAAAAAACAGCCGGGGCTTGCATGACAGACATCCATTGTAATCAGAACATGTAGCACATCCCCCTTGGCAGCCATGGCTAACTCCAGGATTTTCTGAAAAAATAACAAAGAGGAAGAAAATGAGTGTGTGGTGAATATCAGCTTTTTCCCTTTACATGTAATAGTGATGTCTGAGGAATATTCTCTTTGCACAATGATAATTGAATGGCTATAGTTTAATATGTTTTTGTCAATCACTTACTCATGTGCGTCAGAGTTACTAAAGGAATGTGGCTGAGACCTATGAGCTCAGCTGACAGCAAAATCCCTCAGTAACATTAAATTGCAGCATATGTTTAACTTGCATGAAATATGGAACACAATTATAAATGTAAATAAAAGATAGCTGTAGTAATTTTGCAGTGAATAATTACTTTGTAATAACAGCATTAGTCATTTATTTCATCAAGAACCTATCATAGCAGGTGTTATAATATACATACAGTACATGCTGTACTAGAAGTCCATCCATACTTTTTTTAACAATCACTTATTTTAATGCAAGGTTGCAGTGAGCCAGTGCCTAACCTGACAGACAAAGCTGGTTACATCCTGCAGAAATGTATTGCAGGACACTTCCACCCATACAGGGACAATTAACAAACTTTGACAAATTGTCTTTGGACTGTTTGAGAAAATCAGAGCACTCTATGAAAACCCTCATGGTCATGGGGAGTATACCTAACTGTACTCAAATCCCAAGAACCAAGAGCTATGAGGCAGCCATGCCAAGAGCCGAACTACTGTGCCATTCATAACTATAAATATTTAAAGAATAATAATAAAATAGAACAAAATGAAAGTGCAAAGTCTTAGCTAGTGAGGGCTGTTCCTCCAGATGGATTGTGGCCCAACTCCACTTTAAGGAGGTTACACAAGAATGGTACTATTGATAATACAAACGTTCAAAACAAAAAGCTCAAACTTTCTAAATGTTATGTTAAGTACCTCAGGGTAGTTTGTCTATATGATAGGTGCTGATCCATTTTAAGTTCGTAAATATAGTCATTTATTTTTTTAAAGATCTTTGCATCCCAGAAAAGTGAGCAAACAGTATAAAACTACACAAAACCTACCCCATGTTCTAAGTCAAGGTGAAGACCTCTGATATAAATCACTTTTCAGATCCCAGGTGTCTTGGTTTGGGTGATTTTCATCCATTTTATTATTTTCACAGTTGTAATGAAGAGATCAGTACTGGAACCCATCTTTTTAATCTTCCACACCAACCACCTGGGCTCTCTTATCTTGTCCTGTCATTTTCCCTACCAGTTCTAGGCTTAAATCTTCTGCTTTACATTGTTTTGTAACGTATTGAAAATTTGTGTACTGAATATTCTTATATATACAATTAATCTCACCATTAGCCTATCAGCATCTGACCTCCTCTTCACCTCTTCTTCTCCCCCCCTTCTGATCCATCAAACTATTTCTTCTGACTGTACCATGTTATTTTCTTTAATCCCTTATTCTTCTGATATGATCTTCCCCCTAATACACTCAGCAGAGTCTTTCCCTGGAACTACTCAGCTGCAAGACCAGGCCTTAGATCTGTTTGAACTGCAGCAACATTCTCCTGGCAGGGCCTGATTCTGCAATCCCTCTGAATCACTGTTGCTTGTACTGTATATACTGTACATACTTTGCTTCAGTCTCTAGTCCAGGTGGTGGAAATAGCTGAACCTGAACTTCAGGACTGCACTTACTCAACTGTCTCTCACCATCATTCTATTCAACTTATCCTCTAGATCTAATTATCTATAAAGCCACTGACTGTGTAATTGCATTTTTATAGAATCAGTATCCGGCTAGATGGGATGGCAATCCAACATAGGGACGCGAAGGAAGAGACCCTTTAGAGTAGCCGTTGAAACCTATCAGCATGTCTTTATGAGGCTGGGATCAAATCAGAGTACCTGGAGAAAACCCAGTGAAACACAGAAAGGGAATACATATACAGTACTCTAGACAAATACCTACTAAAATTAAACTCAGGTGCAGTGATACAGTAGCACTAAATGCCATATCACTGTGGCATGCTAAATGAAAAACTGATTAAACAGTACCATTTCCAAAATTAATAATAATGCTATCAATTGAATATAATGAGATGTTCTAACATCTCTTCTGTTGTGCATAGTGTCACTGTACTGTACTGTACATTGAACTGCAGCAGACACAAATGTAAAATTGACCAAGGGCTGCAGTGGTGGCTCACGAAATGGTGAATGGGATGTCTGTACATTTTTTTCGGTGCTGGATATAATGGACATAATAGCAAGTGTAGACATCATGAAAATACTTGACACTCCATAGATGTTTCACCAAATGTGATGCTGACATGAGCCAATTAAGCAGGAGATGTAAAATATTTTTCCCTCAATCTATCAACATAGCCACTAGTGCAAAAACAAAACAACGAAGCAAACTTCACCACAACTTTTTAAAGTGGTAAAGAAATGCTTTTTTTCCCATAGTTTCTCAATGAAATTCCTTGCTTAATTAACTTCACATTCCAGCATTTTATCAGTCTTTTATCATTATCAGTGAGAAAACTGGCAATTTAATTCTTAAGAAAAAATATTTCAGTAACAGCTTTTAGACTGCCACAAAATGGCTTCTGTGCTGTTGACAGCCCATGGGTTGCTTGTACCCCTGGTATAGTGCACCTGTTTTTAGCTTGGCTTAGCTAGAGAAGAAGGTTAGTATTATCACGTCCTACTTAATGTGAAATATATTTTGTGATTTCAAAGTAACTTTTGCTTCTCATTAGACAACATCATAAATTAACTGTAAGATCAGACCATTTTGTACCTGCCCTATAACACCTTTTTAGGTAGTGATGCTTTATTGTATTTTATAATTAACTTGAATGTTAAAAAGGTTATTATTTAAACTGTAAACCAATATGTAATCAAAAAAGAGACTCTGTATGGCTGTGTCTATTGGTCACCTTGCCTGAGCAATGCTAAACCTGGAGTTTAATTGGCTAAATAGTGAATTGGGCAAGGCATCCCCCAGAAGACTAAAAAGCAAGACTGAAATGTTGCAAAAGGTTCTTGTGGTATATTTTAATTAATGCTATTATTTAATCTTGCAATACATGTCACTGCATTTTCTAAGGTGATGGTACTTTGCAACTGTAGCAATTGGTTACATAATTGTAATAATTGTCATAATTACATAATTGTCTATAACCAAAAAAGTAATGTACATTGTGATACCATTTTCTAAAGACTATTTTTAATTTGATTTTAATTAAATAAAAACTTCATTAGATTTGTTATAGAATGTTTAGGTACATTTGACTACTTTGGTGCAATAAATATGATTAATAAATAATAAATACCAGTAATTCAAATTTTATTACAATAATTTATACTATGATTTCCTGTTGAACTGAATTTTTATTGCTTGGTTTTAAAATTGTATTCATGAATAGTCACTGAAAAATGTGGCAAAATATTTGAGGGAAGACATTTTTGCAGATACTTGCAAACTTAAAACAGTGAATAGTGAATGTTTCAAACAGTTTCTTATCCTTTGTCTTGTCTCTGAACCTACAACAGATCTTCTCCTCATATGTGATAGTGTTAGAGTGATAGTTAATACTTAATGTTCAAAATTAAGTTAATCATCTTTAGGCTGTTTCCATATTACAAATTAATGTGTACACCACATTTTAGCTAACCAGTTAAAACTGATTGTATCTCAGGGAACAAAGTACTGTACACTTTCAAACAGTCACTGTGTTATGCTTAGAAATAATTAATTCTATCATTATACTTACATGCTAATAAAAAAACATGTTCCTGTAGTCCACTGGGTTTAAAAGGAACTGCTTTACTCAATATCTTTTTGAGGCCCAATCCCATATTTTGCATTTTTCATTGCTCTACGTCAGGTACAATAGGCATGTCATGATGGGGGTTTATTTAAAGTTTATAATTTCTAGATGAATCAATAAAGCTGTGAACGCAGAGTATTGCCTCTTTATGTTGTGATTTAGTTGACCATGAGTGCCAAAGCCATTAAACTTCATATTCCTGCTGTATATACATTTCAGTTACTTCAAGCATTGGTGCAGATTCTATTTTTAAGTTTCTTCAATACTTTATGTCATTCTATTTTTATATTTTAAATAAATAGGATATTTCAAATTATTGGTAGAATAGTCTTATTTCATACTGTAGTTCACTATAATTCACTGCATTTTTACCACAACTAGTGAACTAGTTGTGTTGTCAATAAACTGAAGCCAGGGAATCCAAGTCAAGGGGTCATTCTTGTGAAGGGTGGTGCAATGTAAGAATGAACTTTGAAGAGCTAAGACTATTTAGAAAATAATGAAACACAGTAGAGTACACTTTTCTTTTTAAGAAAGCCTTTTGAAAATTACTGAATTTTCAAATTCAGTGAGTACACTGAAGAGCATTGCATGTTTTCTATTAGAGGTTTTTGATATGCCTAAATTTTACAATCGATACTCTTGTTCTTATTGCACAATACTCTAGTGGGTCTGTTGAACAGTAACAGCCATCACCAGGCAAAACAGCCAATTGTGGATGATTAGGTTGCACAACTTTCACATGTTGATGTTAATAATGCTAATGAAAATGTAATGTAAATAAGAGAGAAAATAAGCCACTTATTCAGGTAATCTGCAATGAGTAAATCTTATTAAAACTCACAATACAACAGGGAAGCATTTCCATATATGTCAGCTTTAGTTTTATATTGTGTTTTATTCACCTCAATTTTTCAGTCTGTAAACTTGATCAAATGCTTTTGCTAATCTTCTGGCTGAAATGGGGACAGTTCCTCATCTGTCCTGACCCTCATTAAGTAAACTAAATTGTCTTCTTTATTTCCAATGTTTTTCTTTCTTCTTGAATTTGTAGGCTTTGCTGAAGCTACCACAGAGCGTTGGTTGGTTATTTTGAAGATATACAGTGCCTTGCAAAAGTATTCACCCCCCTTGGACTTTTTCACATTTTATTGTGTTACAGCATTGAACCATGATGTCTTTAGCTGAGACTTTTTGCCACTCATCAACACAAAGTACCCTATAATGTCAAAGTGAAAACAAATCCAGACATTTTACTAAATTAATTAAAAATAAAAAACAGAAAATAATTGAATGCATAAGTATTCACCCCCCCCCAGAGTTAATACTTTGTAGGACCACCTTTGGCAGCAATTACAGCTGTGAGTCTCTTTGGGTAACTTAGCTCCATTCACTTTTTCATTGCCACCACCATGCTTTACTGTAAGGATGGTGTCCTCAGTGTGATGTGCTGTGTTAGGTTTGTGCCAAACAAGAAGTTCAATTTTGGTCTCATCAGACCATAGAATCTTCCTCTAAATTGTTGAGTCTCTCACATGCCTTTGGGCAAACTCCAGCCGAGATGTGATATGAGTTTTTTTCAACAAAGGCTTTCTTCTTGCCACCCTTCCATACAAGCCAGATTTATTAAGTGTGCATTCTATTGTTGTCTCATGCACAGTTTCTCCGATCTCTGTCATGGAGGGCTGTAACTCCTTTAGTTGCAGTTAATAATTAATTATAATTGCTTACACTTATATAGCGCTTTTCTGGACACTCCACTCAAAGTGCTTTACAGGCAATGGGGACTCCCCTCCACCACCACCAATGTGCAGCTGGATGATGCGACGGCAGTCATAGTGCACCAGAACGCTCACCACACACCAGCTATCAGTGGGGAGGAGAGCAATGAAGCCAATTCATAGATGGGGATTATTAGGAGGCCATGATTGGTAAGGGCCAATGGGAAATTTGGCCAGGATGCCAGGGTTACACCCCTAGTCTTTTCGAGAAACAGCCTTGGATTTTTAATGACATCCTTGCCCTGACTGGTATTTTTCAAGAACCTTGTCTCAGATCTGCTTGGAATGTTCCTTGGTCTTCATGGTGTAGTGTTTCCTTGGAAATGCACTACCTAAGTGGGGAAGCTCCCAGACACAGGTGCATTTATTCTGAAATCATGTGAATCATATTCTGAAATTAATTCAGTAAAATGTCTGGATTTGTTTTCACTTTGACATTATAGAGTACTTTGTGTTGATGAGTGGCAAAAATTCTCAGTTACAACCATCATGGTTCCATGCTGTAACACAATAAAAGGTGAAAATGTCCAAGGGGGGTGAATACTTTTGCAAGGCACTGTATATGTATATAACCATATTAATTAAATTAGTACAATTATGCAAGTTTGATGTTTGTCTTGTAATTAGTTTGCCAATGTAATTGCCTGGTTAAAGTAAATGTACTTTAGAAAACCTGAAAAATAAAAAAAACAATACAGTGTAATATGTCACTAAGCTAAAACTGTTGAAGCAAAAAACATCCAATATCTGATATTCTTTATGGTCTTGTTCTATATAATTTATAAGCTTTTAAAGTTTTTCAGGGCTGGCAACCACAGTTTGCAATACATCATTGTAAATATGTTTGACATATCTAAGAAAACTTTACAACTGCAGTCCATTTGCCCTCATGTATTCCTGCCAAACTTTCCAATGCACAGAACCCTGAATTAAAATAATTCCTACTTCTGTTCTGCTATTGGGCAGACCCCTTTGAGCTTTGCGTAGCAAGAGTAATAACATCACGAGACTGGAAATTCTAAAACATATTCAAACAAACCTCAAACTGAAAATACAGTATGTAAAAGCTTCCAATGTATACAGTACATTTACCTAAAACAAAATGTCAAAAACAGGACTGCCTTAATCAGGATTCATCCCATCAAAGTTCATATGAGTTGAGGAAAAGGAATAGATTTCAATCTTAGGCCTACTTTTTAACCTAATTACAAAAGTAATTCTAAAGATGAATGATCAGTGTACCTGCTGTGTTATTTTAATTTATGGCACACGGCTTCTTATACTTGGAATAAAACACTCTTCCAGACTCAACCCTGATTCATGGCTGTATGAGTAACCAGAGACCCCAAGTTCCTTTTTGTTCTTTATTTGAGACAAGGGGCACTGATTCTATGAATCAGTTTATCATCTGCAAAGTCTTAATAAGCATTAAACATTTCCCTGTAATGTTTTATAGGGAATAGTAGTTCTAAAAATATGATACTATGCAATTGCTGTTTTTAAAATACTGTTAATTTTAACTCTGTACAGTAATAAATAAAATGTTGATATTATGCAAAATAATAAAACATATGACATTGAACTGAACTTAAATATGACACTGATTAATTGCATTTCTAATATGTGCTAATACATGTTAGAAAAATCATTGTCTTAAATAAGTGATTCTTAAGGAAGATAAGATTATCAAAGAACCGATTATTTGCAATCTACAAAGTCCCTGATAAAAAATTAAAAAATAGCTAGACTGTAGCCAAAACATTTTTGGTATATACAGCACTTGGCAAAGAATATTCAGCAATCAGTAATATTCAGCAGTAAGTCCAATTGCTCAATGTCAAAAATTGGAAACAGTGTCATGTCATGATATATTTAATTTTAAAATATAATTAATATTTGCAATTGTTTGTATACCTTCACCAGGAACAAGTGAGCAGTCTCAATATTAAATTATATTTTCTTCTAAAATATTTGCAACAAATACTTTAAAATACTTTAAATATGTTCATGTTCATTTTAAACTGAAATTGTAAAGTGCTTAAAACATACAGTATTACAGTATGTAACTTCCTAAAGTGCTATTACTGATGAATTAATTGTTGAATGTACCACAAGACACACCTGTGATTTGCAAATCAAAAGCAGAGCAATATTTTGCATTTCTATAAAAATCCTTGCTAGTTAATTCTTACCTTGTACCATTAAAATTTGCTGAGGAGAACAGTGAAAATGACATCAAATTAAAAAAGCAAAAAATAAAGAAACTAGATGTATGTTAGCTTAAAGATCTAAAAATATTGTTATGCTTGGTTTATCTCTACTGTCACAAGATGCTTTTACTGTATATCCTATATATAATTGATGGTGACATTATGGCCTGTGATGTGGTACACACAATCTGGATCTTGTCAAAAGTAAAGGAAGTCAAAAAACCAACATTATTGTTTGATCTATCATAAATACAGTATGATTGTAACTCCTTCAATAAAATTTCTAAGTATGAGTGTGGATAAAAAGATTTATGTTAATATAGGTAAAAGCTTATACCATTTCAAAAGGCACTTTGTTATTACTGAAGTACATTTTAAAGTAAAAGTGCTGCTTAAAAGGAATAAATGTTTTATCCCAATTTCATAGGATTGCTGAAATCCTAGGAGATCCTAGGAATGACGTCTTTCGTTAGCATTAGACTGCTTGTTGATATCTGAGAGCAAGCTGTTTCTTGTAATAGTTAACATATTTTATTTTAAAGGAACCCTTGATCATACATCTATACTGTACGTAAATATCACCTTTTAAATAATTAAATATAATTTTACCTTTTTCTACTAACCTCGACCATTTAAATAATAGGTCTGAAATTGTGGGTTTACTTCAGTTACAATGAGCTTAAAAAGTATTAAAAGTAAATAGTTTGCGTTGGTTGTGTATAGTGCGGTGCTCATAACTACGCACGCACATTAAAGTCTGCGTTAACAGTCTCATAGCTGCAGATGGCGCAATACACAAGAATACCGAAATGAGCAGCTATGGAAAGAGTGAACGTGCGGCGTCCCACTGACAGCGTTAGTGCAGCGATGTTTTATCTGTAGCATGTATGATACATACAGTACAGGACTATAGACTGGACTTGTCAATACTATTAGAAAGTTTTACTTACAGTTTATAAGACAGATACACTAAATGTAAGGTACAGAGATCGAGATCAGAGGGATTCAATGTTAATCAATGGGTTGAATTTAGCAGCGCTTCAATGGTGCTTTTGATAAGAAAACAACGAATTATTTCCACTTATTAGTTTACTCATAGCGAAACCTTATAGTTATTTGTACTTAAAGACAATAGGGTGTCTTTAGTTTTAAATGTTTCACATATATCATTTCAAAAAGCATGAACTGATTTGAACAATGTTTATAAACAGTTAAAACACCAATTTAATTTTTCATTTTCATTAAATGATTGACAGGTTTTCGCTTATGATAATGTAGTCTACTACTTTTGCTTGGAGGTCATGATTGAATATTTATTAATACATCTGTCTGCTGATCTTAAGTTTATTGAAGGAGGTGGTAGGTCTTAGTAATGAAGTTATCCATACAGTATATATATTTTTTTCAGATAGTCTGTTTCTGCTGACTAAATCAATCAAATTGCTTTGTAACTGAAGGTACTGTATAAGATACAAACCAAAATGAAAAATATGCAGAGTTCATACGTTGTTTAAATAAAAAAGGTATGCAGAACATGCAACTAACTTTCGTTAGATTCCTAGAAAGAGGCCATATCATACAAACAAGGTAAAATTACAAGAATAACAGCGAAGTTCAGTAGCGTGTTGCGATTTAAATTTAGGATGTGTATATAACCGTCCATTAATATTAAGCAGTTTTTGATGCACTACATATACAGTATAAGGAATTATTAACTTATTATATTTAGTCTTAGCTGAGTTGGAGTCTTATACAACGTGAGAGTGCATACTTGTTTCGTCGGATACAGAGGATTAAATAAAATAAATCAGATTAATATGCATAAACTATATAACAAATCTTCAATATGTTCATTTATTTCGACGTGTTATGTTATTTGCTTTTATTTTTTTATTTACATATATGGAATACTTATTATCAAATAACTTGTCGGAATTATAACTTGCAGTTTGTTACATTAAGGATTAAGAAGAAATGTGTCATTTCTGTTTTATTAATTAATAAACGTATTTTAATCCAATAACCCCCTTGCAAAACAGGATAGGGAAGACGTACTGTAGCCTTATTGAACATGTATATCATACTCAAACACAAACTAGTGAAATTAATTAATCTACAGTTTTGCTAGACTGCGAATAGACGTGAAGAAACGACATCTTTTCAAAACAGGTGAATAAGCATCATATGAAGATTATACTTACGTCTATGTTGCCTGCTTCTGGAGGCGTGCTGGCTGTCAATGTATTCCATACAATGTAAGAAGATCAAAACAAAGGATAACTGTCGTAATTGCATAGTCACCTGGAGATGGTTCTTCTTCTGTTTATATCAGTACCTTCAATGAGTTTATCCGTCGATTTACCTTTTTATCCCCAAAAGAAGCAAAACTCCCAAAAAATCACAGATGTGAGAGAAGTATTGTCAAGAAGGGTCCGAAAACACCGTGACCGTTGTAGAAGTAACATTTTCAAGTCATAAACATAATAAAATCCATACGTATATATGGATAGTATCCTGCAAACGAAAAAAAAATCTTTAAAATATACAATTGCCTAGAAACTGTGGTTTTCTTTCACCATCCAATAGGAAAATATTGGGAAGGACTTGAAAAGTGTTAAATTGCGACTAATCGGAGCAAAGTAAGGAGGCTTGGGTTTAGTTTCTTCTTTCAGTATTTCCACCCGTATGAACATCAGTGACAAGTAATCTCTATCGTCCAGCTAGTGAGATGCTCTATTCAACAAAGCTCCGTGTGTGTTTAGATTTAGTTTCCATCACTTATTAGAACTTCGATCTTATTAGAATTTCATCTTCTTAGTATAATAAATTCTGATGTCTGAATTATCCACCGTCGAATTTGTTTAGTTTCTTATCCTCTTCTTTTGAGTATTGCACTCCAAAAGCATGACTTCCATTCACTAAGTCTGGGATCTACTCAGAGATGTGAGGCTTCAACTTACTGCTGTCTCCTGCTCGCTTCTGAAAGTTTATTTGGAGGCGAGACCACAACGTCAGAGCATTCTACACCCCATTGACTGTTTTAACTTAAATTGAAGCCCTCGCACATTTACAATTTATAGATCGAATTATGGGGGAAAGCCGATCTTCCTTCACAATGATATTTTTCCGTTAATTTATTTCAAGTGATTCTGATTCGTTCTTATCCATTTCCTTATTTTTTGCTCACAAGTTTATCATGTACTGTCTGTCTGTGTTGTGATATATTTTCCACGATTTTTTTAGCCTTGATACCAGAATAAACCGCTGTTAACAGTTTTGAACTTAAACTTTCTATTACACAAATGGGATTTGAAGTTTGTATAGGCGCATCAGTACCATAGGTGCTAAAAATATCGGAAGATAATCATATTCTAACAAACATCTAAGGCAAGATGTAGTTACTTTTTATTCCTTTTAAATCTGATGGCTTTTCTTTGTAAAAGAAATATAATAGGTATTTTTGTATCACAACGTATCTCTTTGTGGCACTTTGGTAAATTGATGATGTGAGATTGCAAACCTTGAGGAGTTGAAGAAATTTGAAAGTTTAAATACAGTAAATCCGAGATTAGACACTTGGCACAAAGATAATATAGAACGAAGCTATTATATTCATTTACTAACTTTTTTCTTGCCAGCAATTACAGTGCTCGAGTTTGTTTACAAATTGCTGTAATTTAGAGATAAAATACGAGCAGATTGTCAGTCAGCTAGAGCCAGCAAATTCACAGAAAAAGGGAAATCCCTTGTGATACACGGGTCTTTTTTGAGATGGGGAGGGGTCACATTTGTGCAATGAATAATCACGAGGAAATAGTTATTAAAAACCCATGCTTACTTTAAATGGGAATAATATGGGTCTTTCATCCCAGAATGTTTTCAACATGCTTTAAATATATTGCTTTAAATATATTGGCTTACTTTATATAATGAATCTAAACACCAAACTTTACTAATCAACTGAACATCATTCATCATCAGTGATATACTATCTCTTATTATTTCCTGCCACAGTAATGAATCAGAAATCATCTTGCACATCATACTTTGTTGAAAGAGGCTATTTTGTGCTTTCAGACTGTTTAACCAAGGGCATTAACCCTTGATTAAAACAACCAAATTATAATCCTAATTTAATATTGAACAGAGAGGGAAATTCGTCTCCTGTTAAATATTAGATACAGTATATGCTTACTATGTACAACTAAATTTAGCCTAGTTAAGATTATTAGATGTTTAAAGATATTTATCACAGTGTTATGAAAAATATCCTACAGAGGACATTGTCCCCATTCTTGTGCATCACTTTGTCTCAACCTAACAATTTATATACATTTGGCCAAGTCACAATTCTGTTTTTACTTGTAAATGGCCTTTCTTCACCAGTATTACCTTATGAAGCTGCTGAACCAATGGATATAAGAGGACAAATCTGACCTTTTTTTATTCCAGCCTGAACAGATTTGAGATAAAGAGCAGTAGTTAGTAAAGTATTTAAATACTTCAGTGCTTCTTGAACCCCTGACCGATTTGCTCAGGCATTGATTTAATGTGCATGTACTGTAAGGCTGAGCAGAACAGATCCCTTTTTCTTCAGTGAACTGCAACAATCAGTCTGTTATCCCTTATTTCCAAAAGTTGCTAGCTCATTGCTTACAGTGGAGATTAGAGATTACCTAGCATGAACATCTCAAAACTCCCGAATTTCCGGTAGATGAAAATATTGGTCATTGACATCATAAATCATACTCAGAATTTTATATTCTCCATTGAAATTAATAAACATAGACAGACGTAAGGAATTCACACTTAGAAGGAAGGAATTCACAATCTTGCACTTACATTTTTTTTCACATAAATATTTGTCTGCTATGCACTCCTTGATCGTGACAGATACCTTTCATAACTCTATATTGCTGGACCTTACCTTTGTCAATCTTGCACATTTCCCTCCTAAACATCTCCTCTGGCTTGCTTGCCTTTCTACCTCAATCTAGATCAGACCTCTTCCAAGCCAGGTTTTGAGTCAGTTTTATGACTCTTTTTAAACAAGCAGTCCTGAAATTTCAACCTCTCCATGGAAAACAACCAGATCCTTGTGACTGCCATGATTTGTCCTCTTTGCTTCTGATTCTCCTGATACTCTGGATCAACAATGTTAGCTTTCTCTCCCATTTCCAATTTCTCTATCCTTCCTTGCTCTCTTTTATACACTCCACACTACATCTGTTCTCTGCCTCCCCCCCCCCTCAGATTTTGGTCAAGCGTCCAGTCTCTCATCTCCACTCCTCCCCAAGAGTCTGAGCACACTGGATCTATCTGTATTGGGTCAAGGCTACTCATTCACAGCCCTCACTGTCCACAGTGCCCATGCCCCAGTTGCAGTACCAGCAGCAGAAGCAACAGGTCTATACTTGAACAATTGCCTGCATTATACACAGCTAATTCCATGGCACAGGAATCAAGCATCAAGGCTCCTTCCTCATAAGCGGGGGGGGGGGGGGGGGGGGGGGGGGTTGATTGTTTTAACCTAACTGCCAGGGCTGTCGTTTATGTCTATCCATTTTTAAACTGCTTCTTCCATTTCAGAGTCATGGTGGAGCCAGAGCCTATCCAGGGCACAAGACAAGGTATACCTTACATGGGACAACAGTCCATTGTAGGGCAGACAGACACAAAAACCAGTACACACACTTACACCAGGGCCAGTTTTCCCAGAAGTCAATTAAAGTACCAGTATTTTTTGGACTTTGGGAGGAAACCCAAGCAAACATCGGGAAAACATACAAACTCCATGCAGATAGCACCCCAGGTCCCGAAATGAACCAAGAACTGTAGCACTAACCTGTAATGATAAACATTAAGCCTCCATGTCACCCGCTGTCATTTCCAAGCACTGCAATATTAGGTACACTGCTCCTTATATTTGTCTCATTGTCTCCTAACCCTACATACTGGGTTAAAACCAACACAAGACTGCATGTGATTTCTGCAGTTTTTGTCAATCCATAAATTTTGCCAATCCATAAAATAAATTGTTGGATTTCTTTAAATTAGCAAGCATTGTTTACTATATTTGAAAAACATCATATTTTTATATTCATATTTTTATTATATTTCATTTATAATAAAAAAGAGAAAATAAATAAATGTTATATACCAACTGACCAGTTAGCTATAATTAGTGGACTAGGAAAGAGAGAGCAAATGTTGCATCACTTGGTAGAGAACATTGGTTACCCCCGCTGAATGATGGTATTATGCTCAGGAAGTGTGTCTGAATACAGAGTACTCACAATTATCTCAAAAGAACAGGAGGGTGTGAGTATTCATGAAAAGCAGAAAAATGTCTACATAATGAACACATGAATGTGTGCAGTGTGTACAATTGGAAGAAAAAGTTAGAGGAATATCAAAACCTTAATGAACCAATAAGATTTTGGAGTACAGCAGTGAATGCTGTAGCCATTGAGCAAAATGACCAGATAATTCATGCAGACAAAGTTTTATTAAGCACGTTACAGGTGGCTTAGAGATTAGCTCATGCGCTAGAACATACTCTGAGGTAATGGGTAAATGCATGTACTGTAGGTGTAAAACAGAGAGAACACAAGCAGATTAACTTGTAAATAAATGTACTCTTACTGCTTTCATCATAAATGTAATGTTTTATTATATTGCTCAATTCCTTCATTTTCAATCCTAGCACGGATGAAAAATGCCCTATTTATTAAAAAAGTAAAAGTATTTTTATCCATATATTCTGTAATAATGCTATTTATTTTTGGGCTTACTTTAACAGTTAAGATATATTTGTAGTGCAGGACATAAATGTTTTGTTCGTGAATTGAAATTAAATTGAAATTGAAACATCTTAAAATACTAAGCAAATATCAAACTGAAGAATATTTGAATGAAACTTATATATAGCTTAATATTATTATACAGGATTTATATCTTTTCACAGATATTATTTTTGAAGACACATACTGACTTACAGTATGAGAGATGACAAAGATTGTTTTCCTACCTTCTCATTTTCAAGATTGCTGAGAAATATCATTGTTTAATCCCACAAAAACACTAAAACAAATTAGAAAAAGCATCTGTTAATAAAAAGACACCTTACTGATAGCCACCCTAATTTTAACAAGATGTTTAAAACTACTTGTTACGATGGGAAATAAATTGAAGATTTATAATTTTTCTTTTTGTTTTGTATTATCTGTGAAATCTAACTATCGTGACAAATCTCATATTTAATAAAATGACCATTGTAAGAAAGAATGCGGACACTGTGGTTGTTTTACTAATAGTCAGATAGATGAACTGTAAATTAACTGAGTTTGAAAGCCACTTTTGCACTGCATTAAACAAAACACCTGAATAAATAGTGGTATTATTTGAGTCACATAATCCCTTCTTTAGTATATTTGTACTGTTGTTCTCCAGAAATTAAACTAAACATATGAAAATTCTGGCAGAGTATATTGTCACTGTTTATACAAGGGATACTGTGTGATAGAAAAACTTTATGGAAGAGGAGGCACTGAATGCCTCAAAATATTAATTAATAATATTTTAATAATTAATTAAGATTCAATAAGCAAAAAAAATAAAAACTCTGACAAAAAAAGAGGATTTAAATCCTTCACAAGCCTGAAAATCATGAATAAAATTCCCAGATGTGCTTTGCTGAGAAACTTGATCTTACTGGTAATGTCACACAGTTCAATATTTTTTTGTTTTATTAGATCATTATACATCAGAAATAAGTTGTCTACTAAGGACTATTTACACCAACAACTTTATCACTAATAAACAATAAAATACCAGTATTCCTGACACAACTTCTAAATTTGTAGTTTAAATCATGTTTAATCACTTCATTAAAAAAATACTGTTCTTTCTATTGACTCTAGAGGGAGTCAGTGTTATGAAAGCTACTCCAGTCAGTTTAAGAACTGAATGTTCTCTTAAAACCATTTTAAAATACTTCTTTTTCAAAAATTTTATATATGAAGAAACTTAGCTATTCAAAATACTATATATGTTGCTAGTACAGAACAAATACATAGACACTCTGAGAGTCAATGATTGTAAGAATGGACCACAGCAGATTTACATAATTGATTGAGGTTTTTTAATACCGTAGGAAAACTGAAAGATGCATGATGGTACTTCTGTTAATTTAGGTCTGTGTCTAAGTACTTTCTTGATCAGGAGTAAAAGCAGAACAGTAAGATATGACAGGAGTCAAAAGAGTCTAACTTTAAAGAAGTTTATTATGTGTAATAAAGAAATGGAAGCATATGCTCAGTCTTTACAACTCCTTTGTGCTGTGGATACAAGACCTGAAAATCTAAAATTTTACTAGGACAGTAACATTCTCATATATGGCAAACTAAAAAAACTTAAACCTCTAAACACCTGTTTATATAGTGTAGATGTAATACATATTAACTATTATTATGAAATTTTACTATAGAAAGCAAAAATAAGTAAAACAAAAACTAAACTAAAAAGGCAGATGGTATATGGCCATGTTAAAGAAATAAAAAGAATGCTATTCTTTGTGTTGCATCATATCACAGGGAAAACAAGCCATACAGAGTACAGGGGGATTATGAAACCTCTTGGTCACTCTCTGCTGCTGTTGTTGAAAAGATCCGTCTTCACCGGGAAATGAAATTTGGCAGGTGCGTGTATCAAACAGTGAGCAAAGACATTCTGACACAACCATGAGTGGTCAAAGATGGTATGTACTGTAGCTGAGACCTAAGAGTGCATTTGATTCCTTCACCATTTTGTATTTTCAGGAGTATTTTTTAAACATCTTTTATGAACACTGAATAAAATCTAAATGTCACAAGAAATTAGACTTGAATGGGTACACATTAAATATTTTAGTGATCATCTCATCAGCATAATTTTATTGTGGGTAATACAAATCAACTAATTCACTGTGGTAAAGAAACTGTACAAAATGTTAGCTATAGCAAAATGAATTAGAATCAACAAAAAAGTAAAATAGCCTAAATAACAACTAAAAAGAAAAGAGTAGAAGACTAATATAAGATAAGTAAGTGATCTAAAAAGCATATGAATGTACCCATCCACCCCTCCAGTTTCAGAAAGTTGCTTTTTCATAGTAAGCAAAGTAGTGCTTGATCTGAAAGCACAGGACAGAAGAACAGTCTACTGCAGGGTGCAGACACAGTGACAATTTGGAAACACTAAATTAACCTAGTCATTATGTTTTTGGGAGGTTGGAAAAAACTAGGAAAAACATACTGATAAAGAAAGAAAACAAGAAAAGTAAAGGAAAAAATTAACAAGAAAATATTGGATAAACTGTAAGGTAATCAGACATACAGTAGGTCCTAGTAAAAAGATGAATCAATTGAAATTTTTGACATTTTAGTCAGTCAATTACAAAAAAAGATGTGTTCTAGTGTGGTGTCTGCTATAAAAATAATACAACGTACAAAAGAGGACTAGCGTAAGACTATCATAAAGTTTGAAAATAAAACAGATAAATGAGCTTTTGAACTATCAGCTTGATCAATATTAGAGATAAGTGGCTTTAGTACAAAGCTGACTTCAAGGAACATTCATCTGTGTGCCAAAATCCAGTTAGGAGTAGGATCAATGTAATATTACATTTAAGTGCCCTTGCAGACAGATGAAATATAATAGCCAAATGGGAGGTCACCCACCAAAAACAGTGATCCAGCTTTAGTCTCTGTAGTAGAAAGGAGGCCCAAATCAGAAAATCTGAGGTACTGGGAGAGAGCACAAGGAGCTGAAAATGTTCAACCTCAGCTGAAGAATAAGGAAAGCCCCTTTTTCTGTACCTATAAATCCCTGTCAAAATCTCCACAAAAGAGGGTTATAGTGTGTTTTCTCTATGTTTTATGGGCTGATGTTGATCTTTACTAGTTCATGTCCCTTTTATTTCTGGTTGAAAGGTGAAAAAATGATTTTTTTCCCTCTCCAGCTGGATTTTTTAGTTTTTCACATTTGTAGGAGCTTGGCGCTTTCACCCCACTGCAATGGCGTGCTTAATCCAGTCAAATCAGTTTGTTCTGTGTCTGCCATCACCTTTAACAGACACAGATCCCTCTGCTCTCATGACTGATCCAGATCATATACTCATATACTACTGCTTTGGAATCCACCATACTTTACCTTTTTTGTCATGCACTGCTTCGTCATTCATTTGTACCTCATCACTGTTCTGCAGATCATGCCCTCCTTACAGTCTTCCCATAATACAGACTCCCACCTTTTCTAGGTATGCATCTAGTTTGAATCTCAGTGAATTGCAGTTCCATTTCCCTGCATGCTCAATCAATACGCCCCAAATGTGCATCAGGTACCCTTGTAGTCTCCTCTGTTTAAGAAAAAAAAATCCATTTATTTCAGCCTGTCATTGTAGAACATTTTTCTAAGAAGGGGTGGGTATCTGATTGCTCTTCTCTGGACTGATTCCAGAACAGCAATATTTTATTTTTTTTATGTGGTCAACAAAATTGTGCACTAACTACATATACAGTGAATTTGTTCTATCTGTATATACAGTACTAATACTGTACTTCCACATGAACACTTAGCATTTCTTTCTTATAGGTACAGCTTCAAGCTAAGTGTTTCCCACATAATAGCTATAGTTTAAGTTTTTTTATGTTTCTGTTACCTGCATGTAACATCCTGCATTCATATGTCATCTGCCAGGTGTTTGCCCAGTTCTGAACGTGGTATGAGTTGTTTTGAATTTCTTTTGCAAGATCATAGTCTAAGCCTAAAATACAATGGCCTTACAATAATTGCGTGTACCTGTAAATGTCTTTCAATGAAAAGCATGGGCAACAAGAATAAGATAAGATTACTTTATTGGCCATATACAATTTCTTTTATTAGGAATTTGTCTTTTCGCATACCCCAACTTGCTCTCTATGAGACACACAGACAGGGAGAGAAGCTTGGGGTCAGAGCGCAGGGTCAGCCATTTATACCGCACCCCTGGAGCCGTTGGGGTTAAGGGCCTTGCTCAGGGGCCCAATGGAGTAGAATTCCACAGCTGGCCACTGGATACAAACCAGCAACCTTCCAGCCACAGGTGCAGATCCTGAGTCACAGAGCCATCGCATCACCTGACTGAATATCTTGAACTTGCATACTGTAAGACATTCAGGCTTATAAAATCAATTAGAAGTATATTTTTTCTAATCTCTAAGACTTCAATTTTGAGAAATTAGTTTCTTCATGATCCTTTGAAAGCAACTGGAGCTTTTGATGTGTTACAGAAGCTGTACAATTTGCAAGAAAATACACACTAGATTGCTAGAGCATCAGCATTTTAGATGTGGTCTGAAATCTATTAAGTATGAAACAACCCAAAGCTATGAATATTATAAAAACATGTGAAGCACAGAAAAAGAAAGTGTTTTTTATCTTAAATCCCATGCAATTATGTGTATCACAATAAAGGAAAATGAGGTTGATTTATAAGAACAGTAAGGTTAGCAGTTTATTCTCTTATCTTCTGTCAAAATTATACGTTTAAAAGTTTCTTTTATCATGGCTGTAAAAACATATTGCCTTGATGTCTGAAATGCATTAACAGCAATTAATCTGAGGTTTCTCCAAGTCAGCTGCAAGAACTCTTTATAAATATTGATCACATTGTCATATGTCTGGCTATGTCCCAGCCAAGCACAGTAAATTTTTGCACCTGCTAGTTCCTTCAGTAGCATTAAACATTTATGACTGTGACTGCTGCTTATTGGTGTGCAAGTAAAACAGCAAAGAAAATCCTCCAGTCCTTGACTGATTTTAGAATGATTATAGTATTAACTACGCATTCTTTTATAATGTAACTTTTCCATATTGTGATCCAAACTAAAACCTTTTTGCAAAAAAGTTTAATTTTATTTATATTATAGTGGTTTATTATATTTAAATTATTAATTTACTACAGGAGTCAAAGATTTTTACTTGCAGTTATACATTGGGTACTTTAAATCATGATGAATTGATTACAGAATTGTCAGATAGAAAACTGGTAAAATTACTGAATTAAATCAAAAAAATATCTTGTAATAACTTTTATACAGTTGGCCTTGAACATTTAGTGATCAAAGTACTACAGTTCATTTTTCCACATTGTTGCTTGGAAACCTAGTGCCCCAGCAGCATTCCCAGCTATTGATTTGAACTACATGCTGAGATTCAATGGGTTTGGATTGCTGGTGGTAACCATTTTATATTAAGAAGCAAGGCTACAAGGCCAAATATTCATAGTGATCTTTTACTTTGATTGAGCTTTTTTTTCTTTCATAACAGGTGGTCTCTCTGCCTCAAAACACACAGCTTTTGTCCCATATAATTCCATTTTTGCTATCTTCTTCATACAAAAAATCATTCAGTGTACATTATGTTTTCAGTTTAACAGACTGTTTTAGGACTAGTTTATGATATTTCTATTCTTTCTGTTTTACAATTGTTGCATTCATTCCTATACCTATTTTATTTTAGCTGTTTTTTTAGCATTAGAATATTCCCATATTTACCTGATTTGTTTCTGATAAACAGAGCAAAGAAAGTACTATAAATGTATGTTATGGTGTACGACACTTAAAAATGAACTGAGAGTAAAAATTAAGAGCCTATAATTATTTTTGTAAATATGTATTTTCTGTCAATCAATGAAATTACATTAATCGCTGCATTCAGTCAGTGAGAAATCATATTAAGGGCAAATCATTTTCTTGCCATAAGAAAATGCTAGTTGAACAGAAATTTTCATTTACAGTGTAACTGATGGTCTAGCTGTCTGTCCTCCATAATCTGAAATTAACATATGCTCATTTAATCTTCTTAGAAGAAAAATGTAGCACTACTGTACATTTTTACATAACATCAATTTAAATTCTACACTTTTATTTAATTATACTAACATTCTGTTAACCTTTTTATTGTTTCCCCACATTGCACAGAAGATGAAGATGATGTGTCAACATAAACACTTAACAGCTTCTTCATTCACAATTTTTCCCACCGGCTCACAGTGACATTTAATCATAATGTTTACAACTGAAAGGATGTTGTTATGTATGTACCAAGTTATTCCTTCATATAAAATGCAGACTGTTATGTTTCCATTGTGCCTCTGTAAATTGTAGTGTCCATTAACATACAATGATGACTGCATTAATGTGTACTTGTGCATTTTCCATTGTACAAAATAACTGTATATTGTTCTGATCAATTCAGAGATTTCAAGAACAAATAGTACTGGCTTAGACAGGTTGCACTAATTTGCAACATGATTTGATTTTAAGATAGCATATTGGCATTGCAAATTATTTTAATGAATTACTTATTTACTAGGATAGACCTCAGATAATTTTGTAGAGTAAATTCTGAATGTATAAAAATAGTTTTTTGTAGAACTGACTGTTGGACTTTTTTAAGAACAAGACTTTCTGATAAGCAATAAAACAGAAGTACAGCATTAAAAGTCGTGAATACCAGAACTTTTAAGCAAGGGTTTAAGTGATTTATTTCCAATATATCAGCTGGCAATAATTTCGTACAACATAGAAACAGTAAACACAATTTATTGTTTCTTAGATTAGTACAGAAAAAGCCAAATTAAGGGTGTTTTCTTTTTAGTGTAAACTAAAACATCTAAATTGTTAATTGGGTCTTTTGTTCTAATGTTTCATTGTCTTTAATTACACCAACATAATGTGAGTTGTGAAGTACTTTAGGGGGCCAAACAGGTGCAATTACAGCAGCACTTACAGCTTACGTCCACATGTGCTGTTGAAACATAAAACTCTTTAATTTCATCAGGATGTAAACATAAAAAGTTTCTGTAATTGCTAGGAAGCATGCAGTTTTGTTTATTGTAGTGAATGGGTAACATGCATTATTTAGTGTGGGATTATTTTGTATCAAGTCTGGCAGATAATTGTAGGCTACTGTTTTAATCAGTGTCTTGCGTTACATGCTGCCTTACCTAAAACCTCAAAGTATTGTTTAAAATGTTACCCAAAATCAAAAGTTGTAATAGGTTTCGACAGGTTTGCAAATTAAAAACAACAATAAGTAGCTTTGCATGGACTCTATGCCTGAGTAAATTATTTTCTTTCCGTATATCATTAATTGAAAATTAAAAATGTCAGCTTCAGCTATTGTTACACAATGTCACTCCTTAAGGAGGGCCAACCCTCTGGACACAGGACTATCTACACTCTTCTCTCTCAACTATAGGGAGAAGGTATACTGCTACTGTCCTTGCCAAGTGATGACCTACTTCTCCAGGTAATAAAGCTTCAGCTCTGGTTCTGATGGCCATCCCTGTTCCTCAGCAATGCTTCAATCTCATCAAGCCAGCACCTGTAATGCCCTTCAGTACAGGCTAAGCTGTAGTTTCTTAAGTATCCCTAGCTCAATTACTCTCATTAGCCCTATCCATTACTAATGAGAACTCCCTTCTAATGTTCTCAATCTTTCCCTTTTTCCAGGATGAAGCATACTGTAGATGCAGAATAAAGCCCTTTTCCTTAATTGGCCTGGAGAGGTGGCTAATTACAGGCAGAGCCTATCCCAGCATCAGTCATTCAAAACACATAGAAGTCTAAAGAAGAGAACAGAACTATGAATCTATTAATATACAATTCTAATAATTACACTATTAGAAACCTCTACTACTATTAATTACACTATTAAAATTACATTATTATCAAATGTTATAATACTATTTATTATTATAATGCTATTATTATAATATATATTTACATATGGAAAATTCAGTCAGTTCATAATAAGCCTAGTAATTGTTAGCTGTTCTCTGACTTTTTGTTTCTTTTCAATGCAAACTTGCCATCCAGTATTGAGTTTGTAATTAGCATGGGGCGGATTTATTGAGATTAATTAAGAAAATCATAAGAAAAAGTTTGAGTTTTTCTCCTATTGAAACCAAAATGATCCAAACCAGTTAACTGCATTTTTGTTTTCTGACACTAACATCTTGTGTATCCCCCCCGGTTTGTTTTAACTGGAAATATCAAACAATTATTCCAGTAAAATGTCATCTGATACGATCCTTAGGTTCAAATGTGTGAAATTGGGAAAGCATGTATTGTGCCATTACATTCCCTTGCTGTTTCTTCCTAAGTTGGCGCACAAGGTTGACTGGGTCTATACCTGTTTTGATCACAGGTGCTTCTTCCTGCTGGTAGCACTGCTGGCTTATAGCAATGTATAGCAAGCATAGACCCTAAATGCCCCAGTAACTTTATTCTGCAACATCCCTGCTAGGCAGATTCCAGGAGGACACTTTATCAA
Source organism: Lepisosteus platostomus (assembly GCF_059453375.1). Taxonomy (NCBI): domain Eukaryota; kingdom Metazoa; phylum Chordata; class Actinopteri; order Semionotiformes; family Lepisosteidae; genus Lepisosteus; species Lepisosteus platostomus. Next base: position 43,475,655 of record NC_142613.1, read on the forward strand.
AAAACTCTGTAGGTATGAAGTGGATCCCCACCTACTGTATATGTGAAGTGCTTTGGCATCCTTTTTGATGAACAGTGCTTTGCAAACATGATTATTAAAATAGTCTATGTGCTCTTGAGGTCTCAGTGCCTGGATAAGTATCATGATACTTACAGGGTTATCTGTTTGATTTTAACACATGGTTCAAGAAGTCATGACATACTACCTAAGCCCTTTTTTATTCTTATCATTATTTGTTCATTTTATCAGAGTTGTGTTTTATGCAAACTTGGGAGCAAATGAGTTACAGTTTAAAGACTGGGGACAGAAGTGAGCCTGACCTGATTGAAGTCAAAGTGCAGCAGGTGGAGGAATTCATACTGTATTGTACAACTAGACAAACGACACATACTGTACTGTATAGGTTACAACTCAATCTTGTTTTGATTTAGAATTTTACATTGCAAATTCTTTCATTCTAAATCTAAAACATGGAGGCTAAAATTTGATAGGGTTGTCATATTACTATTCCATTCATCCATTCATTTATTATCCATATTTAGAGTAGTGCAAGCAGCAAGCAACACCCTGTACAGGACATCAGTCCATTGCAGGGCAGACATACATAGACATACACACTCTTACACCAGGGCCAATTTTTTCCAAAAGCCAATTAACTTACCAGTATGTTTGTGAACTGTGGGAGGGAACACATTGGAGTGCCTGGAGGAAACCCACACGAACATGGGAAAAACATACAAACTCCACATACAGTAGCTAGTATCCCAGGTCCAGAACAGAACCCTGGGCCCCAGGACCCCAGTGCTATAAGGCAGCAATGCTTACCACCGCGCTACTGGCAACATATTAATACAGTTAAAAAATGTTGTATTTCCCATGCCAAATCCACATGTGGTCATCAAACACCTCTAGTTAAGCCTTTTAGCTCAAAGATCAAGGAAAAAACTTTAATTAGGGATGAAATGACCAGAGATTAATTTCACCTGGTTGTTCTGCAAAATCTCTGTGAAAAGTAAAACCCTCAGGGAAGGTCTTGAGCACACAGTAAGTTTGAAGCTATGTCTTGAAGAGGAATTAACAGTTAACCTTATGTACTGTAGCTGTATTAAGAGTATTTCAAACACTATGCTATAGTCTACGTATATTCTAAAGCTGGATTACATTTAGCTAACCTTTCCTGAATTCTCAGCACAACATGGCTGCAACCAGTCTGGAACACACTCCTGTTGGTTATGGGCACCCCTGCTGGGTCTGAATATGTAGTATCCTGTGCCAGATGGAGGAGAAATTGGTTTGGGGGCTACTGTAATGCTACTGGAAACATATGGTTTGGGCTTCAAAATTTAAAATGCCTTACCATAACAGCACTGGATTTTTTTCTTTAAAGAAATGATTTTGCAGAGCATGTTACCTTTTTGAAAATGAAAACTATTTGATTCAATGTATATCTCACCTATTTTGGGGTTTCAATGCTGTAAGAAATACATTGTCCCATGAAGCAATTTGGGTTTGTAACATTTTCAAAGCAATATTGTTTTTATAAGATTGTAGCATTAGATGGTTAAGATAATAAAAGGAAGGATTTTGTCGGGAAGGTAAATGACATGTATCCAAACATTATTGAAATGTTATAAAAGTAAAATAAATGATAAGAGGGTTTAACCATCTATACAGCCTTTAGTAGCAGCTCTAACACTGCAGGAGCTCTCCAAATCTTTTCTTGGTAATGTTTTTTTTTATTATTTCTGAAGGACCTGCCCCCAGAAAATCAATCTGTCAGGGGTCTTAGTCAAACTTCTTCACCTATTTATGAGTCATCATACCTCAGACATGTGGCCATCCATACATACACATTAACAGAATACTGTTGTCCAAGCAATATCTGGCCAAATATTATCCTCTAAAATTACCTGTCATGATTATTTTATCTAAAATATTTGATATTTAGTTTAAGTAGAAACATCTGTCCAATAACTATGATTGTATAACTCCAGTATTGTCATTTATACAATAACTGTACCTGCATTTAGGTATCTGAAGAGTAGCTGGCACTAAACACAACATGATCTACATTTTAATATCCTGTCTTTGGAGCTGTTAAGGGGTCAGGAAAAACTAATTGATTTGCCTAATTCAGACTAAAGGACTAACGCAAAGGAATATAGAGTATACATTCACATACATGCATGTCTTCATGATGGTTCTCTGTCTGTTAGTGTTTTTTCCACACACCTCCATGCTTCAATTTGGTTTTCAATATGTAACTGATTGGGTGTTCAGTTCAGTTTATTTGTCATATGCACAAGTGCAGTGAAATGCTTATTTGCATGTATGCTCTGATACAAGACATTAAATGAATCACTAACAACATAAACACAGAACAGCAGCAGCAACAACAAGTGAAATAACATACAACATTAAAAAAGTCAGACAAGCAGTGTGAGAAGAAATAAAAAAACATCAATTTTTAGCCAGTGGTAGGGATAGAGTTCAGTAATCTGACAGCTTGTGGAAAGAAACTGTCTCTGAATCTAGAGATCCGTGCTCCTATAAGGCTTACCAGAGGGAAAGGGGAAGAAAAATTAGAAACCAAGATAATTGTTATGCTTAGCAATACTTCCAGTGTTCCTGGGACAGCAAGTTGTAAAAATGTCCACTATAGATGGAAACTGTACTCCAATGATGGACTGGGCTGACCTGATCACTTCCTGTAACACTGTCCAGTCAGACAACAGGCTGCTGCCAAACCGCACATAAGCACACTCTCAATAGCGCACCTGTAAACTGTGGTAAGGATAGTTGAAGATAAAAACAAATTCTTTCAACTGTCTGAGGAAGTAAAGGTTCTGTTGTGCCTTCTTTGTAGCTCCAGTTACATGCTGGGACCAAGTTAAATCAAGTGAAGGTACCCAGGAACTTAAAGTATTCATTGTGCCTTAAATTTCTTTCCAACTTCACTTATTTAAACTATTTTTGTCCCTTGAGCATTCCTATTGTATAAACAGTTGTAGTTTTCATGTTACCAATAAAAATATAGATATTCTAAATCCCAACCTTTTTAAGAGCTGAATACGTTTACAAACAAAATCTGTAGTAGCTGAGGGTGTAATTAAGAGATTAGGAGCTTAGAAAAAATAAACAAATTACAGCATGTTTTGGGTACTGGGTGTGGAGACGTCAGCGAAATAGTAAAAATAAAAGTGAAGAAACAACCACTGAAATGTAAAGTCTATAATATGGCTTGTAAACAAGATGCTGAAAATATAAATATTTCTTTATCATATCATTTTTATGTGCCATTTTGTTAAATTAATTTATGAAAACGCAAAAGAAAACAGGTGAAAAAGCACAGAAAAACAATTTACAATCAATTGATGTGAAGGACAGGGCACAATGCAATGGACTGGCATCCTGTCCTTGGTTTATCCTGCCTTACAACTGTTGCTTGCCAGGACAGGCTCCAGCTCACCCACAGCTCCATACTGGAGAAAGTGGCTAGAAAATGGCTCGAAGATCAGGAAACATTTCCAATGTATAATTTACTTATCTGGAGTACACACAAATATTTTTTCCTATGTAGACAGGAATATCTTCAACTAATCAAATTGCTTATGCTTTCAAAAATGTTTTGATGCACTTTGTTTTGTTGCAGTTGTGTTGCATAATGTACTACCTATGAATACGTTACTGGTTAGAGTAGTATAATCTGGTCATTTTAGCACATGATGTCCTCCTTAATATTACATCAGGTAACACTGAATGACAATGTAAGGTATTTGAACATGCTGCTATATGTTTTCATTTTTATTATTATTACTTGGACTTTGCTATCACGAGTGGTGATCAAATTATTCTGAAATTCTAAAGATATTTCATTAGCCATGTTTTTGTTAATATTTTTGTTCTTAATTAAATTGATATAAGCTATTTCAGGCAGCACAGTGGAGCAGTGGTTAGCATTGCTAGGCCCTGGGTTCAATTCCTGGGCTGCTATTGGCATAGAGTTTGTATGTTCTTCCTGTATTCACAAGGGACTTTGCCAAGTGCTCCAGTTTCCAACCACAGCCCAAAGACTGGTCCTGGTGTACAACTCTGCATGTCTGTGTTTGTGTGCCCTGCAATGGACTGGTGTCCCATCCTGGATAAACCCTGCCTTGGACCTGTTCCTTGTCGGAATAGGCTCTAGCTCCCCCATGACTCTTAACTGGATAAAGCAGTTAATAATGGATAGATGAACTTTGCTTATGTTTTAAACACATATTAATGAACTGACCTATAGCAGAGAGGATGAAAGTGAAATGACAGCAGTATTAATTTCAAGAATTACTTTAATAACTGAAAAGCTGTATTAAACAGATATTATAGTGAGTATTGGCACTAAACTGTCTAAAAGGTTACTACTGTATATAAAATATCATTAAGACATCTGAAAATGTCCGCTAATTTGATAGGTTTTTTAGAAACAGGCTGACCAGATGTTTGAAGTATGTGAATTGTTCCACGGTGCAGGTGGCTATTTTAGTTCAGATGGAAAAAGTTAAAATGAAGTATAAAAAAACATCATACACTTTATCTTGCATTGTATTGCACTCAATAAGCAATTTTAGTCATTTTCTTTTAAAGTTACAATATAACATAATGATTTATATTACTATTATTTGAAGGACAGATGTATGGTTTTATTCAAATATAAAGAAGAGAAAGAGTAAAACATTGTTGCCAACTGTATTACATCACTTCTGTTGCTGCAGGAGCACATTTCAAAAAGTATGATTTTCTGGAATATGAATCTTCGCTTTAATGACTGAATGTAAAGACCAGGCATCTGTATCTAAAACAAATAAATAACAGAATTACAAAAAATGTCTTGGACAACTTTTTGACCGCACAAAGAAACCAAATAATAACAAACACTAGGGATTATAAAGAAATTGTCTTTTAGCATGCATTTCAAGAATTCCCTTTGACCTTTGCATTGTGTTTTCATTGGAAACATGGTATGTCTATGAATGTCAGCAATACCAAGCAAAGACTGTAACATAAACCAGTGTTACAGGGAAATTGATACCAACATAGGCTGCGAGCTATTCACTTGTTGTTGGAAAGGAAATATCTTCCCATTCTTGCATGGTGGCCTAAAATTAAATACATTTCAATTTGGCATATCCTGTTATTAAAATAAAATCCTGTGTAGTTTGAAACTGGGTAAGAAGTATAACTAAAAGTCCTATAAAATGGGTAAGCTGAAGTTAATAAGGTGGCGTGTTTGAGAATAAGGTCAAAACAGCTTGTCTTTCTTTGAATATACGGGAAAATGACTTATATTGTGCGTTGTGATCCAGTGTGATAGCACTGAGTTCTTCATTAATTATCTGTCAGAGAATAACACATAAATTAGATTATCCCATAACCCCCATCACATGTACTTTTACACCCAGTTAATATGCAATCGATGGCTCAACTAAATAAATTAAAACCATATTCCTTTCCTGTTCAGGCCATTCTGTAATGGCTGTATTAAAACTTGGCTTGGCTCCACAAGACTGTGGGATGGAATCTTAGAAGTGGCAAACATTCCAGTGTGAAATGAGCAGGAGTCTTCCACAGGCCCTCAGGATTCTTCTGGTTTTGCTGTTTCCAGTCACTTTTGACTAAATATGACAGTTTCACAGATTTTTTTCAGCAACTGAAAAAGCAAAATATAGAGATAAAAAATAACTGAAAATACAAGTCAATGGCTTTAAGAGGAGACCAGGACATATACTTTATAACATTTGTCTCGCATTGCATTTTCTTTATTTTCCTACATACTAAGACAGAAAAAATTGGAGTGGTGCATTTTTGTATATCCAAAATAGCTCCAAACTTCAAAGAAATATAACAAAACAGTCTAATTTTATGAGACTAATGATTATTGCATTATCCCATGACACATTAAATATGTTTCAAACTGGTCTAAATGAAAATATAGATATTAACACCCCAAAACATCTCCTGCCCAATAAATATTTCACTTACCTATGTAACATGAAAAATTAGAGACAAAGATTAAACTTAAACTTTGTTTTAAATGTTGAAATGAAGAAAAATAATACTCTCACTTGTATTAATTGTACTTTACAATAGCTCATTGAAAACATTTTAAAACTTGCCAGAAACAAAAATGCATTTAGGCTCAGAAAAAATGTGGTAATGCCATATGTTTTAAAATTCAGTCACTAAATAATTAAAACCAACTTTCTACTGCTAATAAAAAATTATGGTACCTTACCAACTCTAACAATAGCTTGGAATGTTTTGTATAAAAATCAAGTTGTGCCAACTCAGATGTTATCAAATAGGCAAAAATGTTCATATGTTATACATATGAATCACACATGCCTGTATAAATATATGCTTTTGTATTCTAATTGAAAAGGAAGAAGCCTACACAGTTTAATGGTGCCTTCCAAAAATATTTATCCCTAATTACAAATTACAGATATATATTTTAAAATGGAACATATTAAGGGTGGCATGGTGGCACTGTGGTTAACACTGCTGTCTTGCTGCACTGAGCCCTGGAGTACTATTTGTGTGGAGTTTGTATGCTCTTTCCGTGTTCTCTTTGGTTTCCTCGAGGTGCTCCACATTCCTCCCACACTCCAAAACTATACTGGGAAGTTAATTGGCTTATGGGGAAATTGGCCCTGGTGTGAGTGTGTGTCTGTGCGCCTGTTACTTGCTGGGATAGGCTCAAGCTCCTCTGCAATGTTGTGTTGGATAAAGTGGATAGATAGAATATTTTAAATCAAAACATGGATACTTAAACTAAACAGTCTTTTGGCTGAAAAAGTTTAATACCAACAAAAACTGCAAAGAAAAATATAAAAGTAAAAAATGTTTTTATATTTAAATATGTTGTTTAAATGACAGCAAAACTACTGTATCTCTTAGATGCTTATACTGTATAACAGAGATGCCCAAGGGCTTGGTCCTGTAGGACTCATACCAATGCAAAACCTAAAGAAATAAACACGAGCAAGGTATTCTCTAAGTCTTCACTTTGATTAAGTTTTTCTGGAAACTGTGGTCACTTGTTTAATTAGATGGTCAAGAATCCTGAACTGAAAGGCTGAAGAAGATATTCAATACGTGATGGACATACAGTAGATTTCTCTGCTATAAATTCACGTTGTACTAGCACTTTGTGAAGATTAGACATATTAATTGAGGATTTTGCACAAAAGCCAATCAAAATATTGTTCATGTTGTCCCTTAGCACCTAAAGGAGGGATAACATTGATTGTACAAATAAGATAATCTGTGAGTACAGATAATAGTTTTAAAACATGGGCTTAAGTGTTCCACTCTATGCTCAGCCATTAAGAATACAATACTCATAGTTTTGCTGTAGCAATGTTGTCCTAATATAATAAATATTCTCCTTCTTGCGGGCAAATTAGCTCATATGTCCATGTTGTACATTTACTAGGTACTGTAGATTCTAGATTCTGATATGTGTTTGTTACTTGTTTTAATATAAGATAAAATTAATAGAATAATGATATATGCCCTGCACGTCTAAAAAATATTTAAAATCCAAAAGAAATATAATTGTCCTGTAACTTTTAATCATAGTATTAAAACAAATTGTGCTACTACTAGAGTTTCCGAAGCTCATTAGCTGATTCATATGTTTGTTATTATATCCAAGACAGTTATTACACCATAATCAATTTACAAGCTGAAACTGGGATGTCTTACTGTCACTGTATAATTTTCCTAACCACAAATAATATTTTTACTACTTTGAAAATGAAATTCCAACACATACCATAGCTAATGACGTAAAGTACAACACCCAGGTATTTATAATTTCACAGCTATTCTTTTGTTTTCATAAATACTGTACACTGAAAGAGACAGTTGAATGCAAAAGGTTCCCAAAAGGTAAACTTCACCACCCAATGCTTAAAAGGAAATTTATAATTAAATATAATTAAGTTCCAGTTTGTAAATCACTATGGAACCTTATATGAAAAATATTAGACAGGAAACATTGGTATTACTCAATCATTTTGGATTACATGCCCTCTGGTTAACACTGAAATGTGGTTGAAGTATATGATGACTCACTGCTGTTTCCATAAAGTGTTTCGGCTTACCCCCAGCTGAGATCTTTTTGAACACTCATAAACAACAAGTGAGACTTCTGGAAAAAATAGTTAAATGAAAGACTCAGCTGTATGTTACACTGTAAATTGCTATTCTGTTATGTTTATATTATATTTATATTAATTTTAAATTTTCTGTTTTATAATAATATATTTATTTTGAGCCTTACTAAACTATATTTGCCTGAGGAGTAAGGTGCAACATTGTACAGTAAACATGTTGGGAAACCGCATCAGTTCTTAAGTGCAAAATGTACAAGATGTATGAACCAAGTTGGCAATAATACTAATTCAAAGTTTTTCAGCTAAAATGGGGAGTTGTAGGGGGAGGATGCTGGTTAAGCAGAAATATGGCATTGGGAAAGAAAATGTTCAAATGTCTGTTGGTTTTGGTTTTGATTGCCTTGAAGCATTTGCCAGAGGGAAGCTTTTGAAATAAATTAGGTCCAGGGTAGAGGGGAACTGCAGCAATTTTGGTGGCCTGATTCACAGGCAGAGATTGAGGAAGTAAGATGGTGATAAGGATCTGGCAGGACCTGGACCTGGAGCTTTGAGTGCAGATATAGACAGGGGATCTGTACTGCCATAAGGGATTCGGGCAGGCAACTGGTCCAGTGCTGAGAAGGCACTGGTTGCAGACAGGCAGAATAAGTTCATGACAGAATCTTTCAGGCAGATTCAGGCAGAGTACCTCAGTGACAGAGCACCAGATCAGTGGCAGAGCAGGGTTTAAGTATTGTAGCTTGATGAATAAAGCACCCATGAATTGGATGGAGGAGGCTGGGACCATCAGCCTGTGAGAGCTAGAATAGCCCTGAGTAGAATATGGCTCCTCATGGGAATGTGCCCAGTTTCCAAGGAAACCTACTGTAGCTTTGGCTCGCCCTGGGAAAACTCAATGGTTTTTGAATGTTGGTGTCTGTTTTTCATCTTGGTAGACAAAGAAACTGTTAATTATTGTCACAAATTGAATGGCTTCTATATCCCGGTATACCTGTATAGTATGACATGACATTCTGCCAGGCCTTTGATCAGCAGCAGAAAGGTGGAAAAACAATCTTTATAATTTCAAGGAGGTTTCTAGTAATGCATATTTCATATTCATGAGGAAGATACTCTATGAGAAAAACTGGAAAAATATCAAAGTTTCACTTAATGGAGCAGAGGCCACAATAAAGAGATAAAGAAACGTGTAGTTATGCAAACAAAAGTGGCCCCTGCCAAAATAGCTAGGAATTGGCAGTGAACCATAAAAGTGGCCAAAAGAGCAATAGAGAAGACTGTAATGAATAGACAAAACAATGTTTTAAATGTTCAGCTTCAAAGGGAAACATTATATGAAAAGAAAAACATAGAATAAAATAAGTTATAGTTTAGAACCTACAATAAAATATGTAGCTTTCATGTCTGTTTTCCTAATTCACAAAACAGACATACAGAGTAATAGAAATACAAGGTACAGTACATTGAATATAACAGTCCATTAGAAATTAAACCACTATACATGCAAAATAAAATCTTATTACAATATTATATTATTATTAAATTATTATGATACAATAAAATAATACAACATAATTTATTTCTCTGATGCAATGCAGTGCCCTTAGAAATAAATATATTTTTCAACCTTATAACAACCCAGAATCATATTAAACCTAGATGAATTCAATGGCAAAGAAGTAGCCATGCACAGTGAATAACATTCTGACTTATTCCTGATTTATCATTTTGACAACTGACAAAGCACTGTCTTTTGTGAACCATACAACATCTGAAGTGGTGGTACAGAGAATGGCTGAGTGTTTTATTCAATAATAAAAGCTGTTTCAACCTTGACAGATGATGCGTGGAGACATCGTGGAAGACAGCGTGGAAGATATATTGGATGTAGCATCTTTCAACCAGCTGATGGGGTGCTAGAAGAGTAATGAAATGGGAAGAATCTTGTTTAATACAAGAACATTGTTGGTGGACATTGAGGGAATCTTATCTGCTCAGCAATGATAACTTTTTTTTTTATTTTCAACTTCTGCAAGCCAAACTGGAAGCGTTATCCCCAGTGGACAATGGAAGACCATGGGGCACTAGAATTACAATACATCTTATAGGGTGATCACACATGAAATAACTATTGGAAACCACTGTGTACTAAAAGTCAGAACTTGTTTTATGTTAATTGTACATGGACTGACTGTATATAAACAGATTAAACTAAATCAGTTTATATTTTTATTTTATATAAAAAAATATATATTTTACATAGCCATCATAAAATGGTCCTCCATGTTTTTTTATCATCCTGGAAAACTCCAAAAGCCAGAGCTATTAGGATTTACCAACAAAACTCATTTCCCCCCTAAATAGATACAATCCCCAGAAAAGCAGCATCAGGAACTAAGAACACCATGAAAAGAATGAATTTGGCAAACTCCTAATTCCAGGAGGTACACATTCCTAATCATCAGAGCACCAATACAGAAAAGCTGGCAAAAAGGAGTGTGTTCCAGTTAACAGAGTCAATAGAGACAAGGTACACTGTTGCAATTCCAAAACATTGGCAAACAAGTTTGTTTCATTCAAAATCCTAGACGCTTAGGACAGATGTTTCTGAGACAATACCATCAGAAATACTGAATTTCAGAGACTTGTTAAAACTATATTAATGAATATTTGAAAGTTGATTGAATTTGATATACATCAAATACAATATCCCAAGCTAACTGTGGCACATCACAAAAGTTTGATACATCACTTTATCATACTAAAAAAATAAAAAAGGGAATAGAAATCTAGAAAACCTGAAAGAGGAGTATCCTAAGTACACAAAAATGGTCATCTCAAATATCGATGTTTCACCAGCAATAATCTTCATGAAGGTGATTTACTCTTAACTATGAAATAGATGATTAAGCCTTGTTCTGAAGTGGAAAATGATCAGAAACACGGTCACTTTTAAATCATTAGTTGCATTTGACTTTAATGTGTGTGAGATTGGAATACAGGTAGAGGTTTGCCAGTAAAAAACTACTCAGATTTTGAGTATCAATAATGGTTTCTGGGTCTGAATGTGAATGTGACACAGATTTTCTGGCAGCACAGAATAGCCTGGCCGACTTCTTTCTATAAGGACTATTTCTGTAAATTAATGCAACCAAATTTTTAGAAGAAATTCTAGTGTCCACTCCTAAAAGATTGACTGAAGATTAACAGCAGGAATCATCATAGAGTAAAATCAGTTTTGGGCTCATTGACACAGCACTTGACAATGTCACATGATTTTTTCCAAAACATGTGTTCGTACATGCCAGTCCCACCCTGACCACATCTATGACAGGTTAAAGCACATACCATCCATTAGAAGGGTTGTGCAAAACCTGAGATAAAACATAAACAAAAAATCCAGAAAGCAAGCAAATTTTCTTTTAATCCAGAAAGTTGAACAGTCTGTTGCCATCAGAAATGTTGCAGATAATATGAACATTTTTATATATCCCGTTTGGACTGGAAATGAATTAAGAACCAGTCAAAAAGCAGGTAGTTTTGTATTTGAACCACAGCTGTCCATCGGTCCAAGTTCCTTAAGTATAATTGGTTTAACTAAAATCTCTTCTATTGGAATGTCATAAACTGATGCACACAAGAATCCATCCAATTCTTAACACTGGGTATAACCTGGGCACTGTGAGCTTTAAAATGCTATAATGTTTTCTGCAGAATGTTTGGTTGATTATCCCTACAAAAATGTATAGTTATAAAATTGTCAGTTTGCTTTACATAGTAATGGGGAAAACCCTATCCCTGTTTACTAGGATTGTAATGAATTAATATGCAGCATCAATTGTTCTCTCAGTGTTTTTTTATATCTATGTATAAAATATTGAAAGGGTTCATACACACTACCTTGTTTTAGAATATAAAAGAAGGGTAAACATTCACTGACCTGGTGGATGATAAAGATTTTAGTGGAAATTTAGTGGAGTCCTAAACCAAACGTAGTAAAGCACAGATGTTCGGTTTGTAGCGCAGCATTATTAACAAGGAAATGCAAAATCCATTGTTGTTAAATCAAACAGATTATTTACATATTCAAAACAAGAGGTGTATCCTTAATGTTTTTACTTGGGTTACAAAGATACTCCATAATAATTTCTGAAACTCCTATCCTGTTAGCAAACAGTAATTTAACCCAAACTATCCCTCTTGGTGAGGGACAAAACCAACAAACCAATTAGAATAAACTCAGCGAAGTAGATATGCCCTCTAGAAGTACCTTATTGCTTCTAGTTGCAGACATACTAAACACTGAGGTAAATTTTCTTTATGTATCTAAACATGACAAAATTACTCCGTTAATTACAATACAAAATAACTGTTATTAGTAATGCTATTTTCTAAACTGACTTTATGTCTATCGTGACTCTAAGTGTGAATAATAATCAGTGATGTTTTGGCATCATTTTATTGGCTGGTTTTGTCGTTTTGTTTAAATTTCCCTATTTTTCTTTTTCCTGTAGGTTGACAATGCCATGCACCCCCTTGTTCTTGCTGTATTACAACTCCGGCTTCTGAGTTCAGTCTGGCTGATGTTGGAAGTCATGCCAACCAATGTCAAAGAAACATATGAAACATACAGTATGATAAACAGAGACCACACAGCCCATTTAACTTGTTTTATTCTTAGAAGACAAGTGATCTGATTTCATCCAACCATTTCTGGAAAAAAGCCAATGTATTGATTTCAACATCATGGCTGGGCAGCATGTTCCAGACTCTCACAACGTCCTGTGTAAAAAAAGTTCCCTGGTTTCAATTCTGTATTGTGATGTGAGAAATGGGGATCATGGAGAATTAGAATTTAAATTGAGGAAGATAGTCTGTCTCTGTTCCAGAGATTCCACTACACTGTGTAATCTAGGAAAATTGATTTTATAATAATAAACTCTATTTTTACGTAATATAGCACTTTTGAGTGGCTTCTCGAAGTGCTTTACATAATTTATTTTCAGAATTTCAAGCTTGTTCTTATTACGAATTTGCTGGAAAGTTTGTGTGTGTGCTAAAAGAAGTAAAACCTAAAAATTGTAACTGAAAAGGATGCAGTAGAGTGTGGGGAAGCTGTTCTCAGAGGAGAATTAGAGTACAAAGCATAACACCAGATGTCATTAAATTATTCATAAATGTTTAGAAATTCAAAAGTTATTTTATCATACACATTATTGTATAACTGCAATTGTGTGAACTTAATTAACTGAGATACAGTACATGAAGTAGCATAATTGGAAACACGCTATCTTAGCAACACCGCAAAACTGACTAACACATTAAGAGTTTATTGATTAGAGGAGAAGATCACTTATTTGCTTTGGCTGTCTATGAAAAAGAACATTTTAATGTCAAATTCAACAGAAGGCAGGTGCTATAAGATCTCTCTCTAGCAGTGATCCATGCCATACCTTTCAGACACCTTTTTGGAGAGAAACCCAACTGCATATCACTGTCATTCTAATCTGTAAAGTGCTCAGGCTCTTGTTTAAGATAAATGTTATTTACACAAGTACAGGTGAAACATGATGGATGTGTAATGACCTTAGAAGAGATGGTCTTTTTGACTTGCTCCTGTTCAAAAGCTGAATCAACTCTAAGTGAATGTGAAAAGCATTTTAACAGCATTAGTCGTTAGTTAAATTAACATAACACTTGATTGGTATATTTTATCCATTTACTTTGTTGGATTCAACATTCAGCCTTCTTTACCTAACTAAAATAGTTGCTAGTAATTCCTCACTGGCACTCAGTTACAAGGAAATATTTGCTACATCATTTTGTTTTTAGTAATGGTTGTAATATACAGTATTAGCAGAGTGTGTCTTTTTATGGTGTTTTTTTTTTCATTTTCCCGAAAAATGGGTGACATTTCAATTGTATTTTTTCTGTCGCTGGAAATTATTTAACTAGCTCAAACAAATCCCAGTTGTTGTTGCCTTGGGGTATTGTTTATTGATGTATCACTCACACAAATAAAGATAGTATGAGTACCCTATTTATTAAGTTATAAAATATGTCTCACAGGAAAGGTCTGCTTCCAATTGTTGTTCTTCATCCATTTATATTATGCTGTTAAACATTTCATTTAGCGACTAAAAAACAACTGTTTTAAACATGCTCAATATGTTTGGATAGCTTTTGAGCTTATTTATAGAAACTAGAAAATATTTGTAGTAGGACATAATTTTTATATCCTTCCATCCATTTTCTAACTTTTTTATCCAATACACACAGGTTAGCCAGATCCTATCCCAGCAAGCAACGGTCGCAAAGCAGGATACACCCTGGACAGCAGTCCATCACAGGGCAAACATAGACACAGACATACACACACTCACACCAGGGCTAATTGTCCCAGAAGTCAACTGACCTACCAGTAGGTTTTTGGATTATGGAAGGAAAATCATGCATACGCAATGAGGACTTATAAACTCCATGCAGATAGCATCCCAGGAATTGAAGCTTGAGCCCTAGGCTACAATGCTAATCACTGTGCCACCATGCCGTGCTATTGTTTACATAAAATTGCTTTTTGTTAAATTACCCTCTACCCTAAATTTTAAAATATATAAGCAAATACAAACTCAGAACACTATTAGGGCATTGCAAAACAATTCACAATCACAAGATTACAAGTTCTATCTGTCATTCTGGAAAGGATGCTTTTAAGCAGTTCATAAAATGACATTCAAGATTCCTTACAGTGTGTCAATGGAAGAGTCTAATTAGGGGCACCTTGCTCCTCAGGGATTGTATTCCAATGGGAGAATGTTGGGAAATAATAGCACATTCAGAGCTCATAAACATTTTAAAATGTAGGACTGTCACATATATAGATTATTGCTTATATAATAAACTTGAGACTATTAAAGACATAAACAGTTTTATTAACAGTAATTGGCTTATGAAAACACTGAGAAAAACTATTATGTTGCCTATTTCTTTCCATATGAGATGAAATCTTTCAGGACATAACATTGACACAATCAAACAAAATAAAATAAGATGTACTGCGTTCAATTAGAAATAAAATACTTTTGTTAAATGCAGAGTTCTTGTTTGCTTTAGTAAAAAATACAATGTTGTAGGGATGATACTAAATGAACAGGCTGTAGCTCTTGGAGAGATATGTTACTCTCCGATGTTGCTTACCTTGTCTTTAAGGACATTTTCCTCTATCTCTGAAGTCACACTTCACTGGCAAGCAAACATCCTGCCCTTGTAGTACAGGGCTTAATCTTCATATTTTGGACCTTTTCCCCTTTTCCTTTTTGTAATAGTATCCTACCTGCACCATATCTTTTACATGCATTCATCAATGTCATGCATTAAGAAATGTTTTTGTGAAAAAAACAGATAAAATTAGCAGAGTTGTAACAAAAAAGCTCTAGGCTTGTGAAAGGGGTTTTGCTGTGGCATTCAAAGAATGAATACATTCCCCTTTTTCAAAAGTCTTATTGACACCACTAAAACAGGGTCCTTAACACTGATAACTACTGGGGTTCTTCTTTTTTGAAGAATTCAGCGTAAGTAAAAAAAAACTATTGCAAACCAAAAGTGAAAAAGAATAGACTCGTTCAAAGGTACACAACGCTGGTCCTGAAAGTCCACAATCCGGCAGGTTTAACAGGTCTCTTTATAGCTCAGCATCTGATAAACAGGAGGCATGTGTTAATCTGGGCTAATTCAGCAAACAGATTTATTAGGTAGTTCTTAGGAGCTATTTAGCAGGAGCTCAGGTAGGATATAACCCTGCAAAAACAGTGACCCTAAACAACTTGAGTTGTGAAGATCTGGTCTAACTTCATAAGTGTGTAAGTAAATTGATCATCCTGCTCACATTGAGAACCAGCCTCAAAATAAAATCTGAATTATTCACCACCCAAAAAACATTTCTATTTTGCTTTGAAAAGTAGAACTGATTTCTACAGATTTATAAAAGATTCCTTAAGTCATGAATTGCACATGTATATTTTATAAGACATGTGTTTGGTATATTTTATTTGTAAATGGTGTATTTGATTACATGCACAGAAAAGTGTGAACATACAGTACATTTTTATTTTTTTACTTTGGGGAAGAAGGTACAATGTCCAGTAACAGGTTTATCTTAAGATGTATTTAGTTTCTGGTAGTACAGCATTTATGTGAACTAGGAGAGTTTGTCACATTTCAAAAACATTTCCAGAAACATAATGTCATTCTGGAACATTTAGAAGTCTTTCCAAAAACATTTATGAGTTCGTTTTCAGAGTAAAGTAATGTTGCATAAGTTCTTTTTCAGCATTTGCAGAACACATAAAAAGCTAAGCATTAGCAATATTTTCAATTACATGATTCAGTCTCTAAAGGGCAGCATGGTGGTGCAGTGATTAGCATTGCTGCCTCACAGTGCTGGGGCCCTTGGTTGAATTCTGGGGTGCAATATGTCTGGGGTTTCATCCAGGTGCTCCGTTTTTCTAAAGACATACTGGTAGGTTAATTTGACTTTTGAGAAAATTGACTCTGGTGTGAGTGTATATGTGACTTTGTGTTCCCTGTGATATTCTGTACAGAACTTGTGTCCTGCCTTGTACTTGCTGCTTCTGGGTTTAGGCTCTGGCTCCCTCCACAAACCTGTACTTAGTGCCTGTATGACACCATTAAAATATATTTACATTTATTTATTTTTTGCTATCAGAAAAATGCAAGAATTGCATCCAAATGATGAGTAGTGTTCCAGCAAACTCACGTTCAAGATACCTGAAGTTTCCTAGAGCACACAAAATATTAATTGAAATTGTTTTTCTTTCTATTTTCTGCAGCTCCAGGAAACATTACATCATACAGTAATTTGTCAACCATAGCAACTTCTCCTGTCATCTGTCGAAACGGTTCGCATACAACTATAAACCATGCATGCTTCCTCAAAGAGAAATGAAATGCTGAAATGAAAATAAAGAGAATGACATGGAAGCAGATTAAATGAAATACAAATCCTAAACATTTAAACTCAAGTTATAGAAACTAGCCACAAGGTGATTGCATATAACTTGATCTAAATTCACTGCATACCACACAAAGTTTTAAATTACAGACACGGTATACTTCCTGCATGTCCATTTTAAGAACATATGCTTTACCCATATTTAAATGTTTTACCCATATCTTGTGGCTGTAACACTCTATTTCCCTCCTAAAAACGTCTTATCATAGTTTTAATTGATCCAAAGTTCTTTTGATGTTCTGAACTGTTATCCTGTTTTCTTTAAAATCCAATTACTGCCTGAAATTGATGTGCTTTAAAACAAGATAGTAATCTTCAGTTTTTAATATGATTTGTTGACGATTTTTTGCAGAAGTTTCCCATATTATGTCTAATTCTTTCTTGGACCCCATCACCAGTCATGATGTTTTTGTGCATCTCATCTTTGTCTGGAATTAATTTAAATAAGCTATTTACCACCTCTGCATTATAGCATTTTGAATTCATTATCCTAACAAGATTTTTTCATACTCTTTGTGCTAGTTGAGCATGCTATTGACATCATAAAGCATTCTGAAGTAACAGAAGTGTACCTATTTCTCTACAATGTGGTGTATTGGTCTTTAAAAGTTTAAAGTAAAATTTTAACCTAAATGTGCAGGGTAATGGGGAGTTTGTGAAGACATGTCAGAATTGTGGTGATGTGGTTTTGAATACCTTTAAGACAGTAGGAGTTAAAAGGCCGAGTTTTGGACCATTTCAATTTTTATAAGGAGAAGGTAGGGAGACCACTGTAAAAGCTACTACTGCACAGGGTAATCAAGAAAAAACCAACTGTTTCTGAGGTGAAAGTACAAAAGTTTACAGATTGCTTTTATTTGTGCATCACAACAGAGTACAGGATCAAACAAGACTCCCATATTTCTCATACTAGGGCATGGTTTTGGGCTACTGTGTCCAAGTTGTTGGGAATTAAGTAAATATGGTGCTTTGCAAAAGTATTCAGACCCTTTATGTGTTTTCAAATGTTGCTGGATCACAAATGATTCACATCATTTTTCCAATCAACATTTTTATTGCAAACTCAAATGCTCAAACAGAGATGTTTTAAAGACAAAATCAGATATCTGAAAGAATGTAAAAAAAGTATAAGTATTCAGACCCCTGTGATCTAAGAGCTTTAGGTTTACACTACTGAAAGAAATTGCCCTAATGAGGATATACTTGCATCTATGAATTGGCTTCATTACTCTCTGCTCTCCTCCCCACTAATAGCTGATGTGTGGTGAGCGTTCTGGCGCACTATGGCTGCCGTCGCATCATCCAGGTGGATGCTGCACATTGGTGGTGGTGGAGGGGAGACCCCATTACCTGTAAAGCGCTTTGAGTGGAGTGTCCAGAAAAGCACTATATAAGTGTAAGCAATTATTGCTACCATTGGGCTCTGCTTGTGCATCATTGAAGTGACTGTCACATTTACAATCCTAGTTAAGGATTATTCGCCAGAATCTAATGAGAAAAAAACTAAGGCTAAAGAGCATTCTAAGGAAGTTAGAGATAAAATTGCATAGATAAGGAAAAGGGTACAACAAATATCAAACTGTTCGGATATCCCAGTGAACACAGTTGGCTCAATAAACAAGAAGTGGAAACTGCATCACACCACCTAGACACGGCCTAGGAAAGGCCATTCCTCAACATTCAGCATCCAAACAAGAAAGAGACTTGTGAGGGAAGCCACTGAGAGGCCAGCTTTGAAAAACCTAGAAAGTTCAGAAGCTGAGAGTGTAGTAAAGGTGCATCAGTCACCTATATCAAGAGCTCTGGCCTGTATGGGAGGGTTTTTACCAACTTTGCAAGAAAGAAGTGCAAGAAAGAAGCTGTTACTCCAAATGAACCACCTTAAAACCCATCTGAAGTTTACCAGACAGCAAGGGAGTGATCCAGCTAAAATTTGGGAAAAGGTTTTGTGGTAAAATGAGACCAGGATTGGATTGGCTCAAGAATCTCTCTCTCTTTCCTAGCGTTAATCCCTCATCAGCAGGGTCCGCTTGTCGGCACACCAGTCTCCATTTGGTGGTTTGAACCAAATCTTTGAGCTGACGTTGCCATTAAATGTGACCAAGAATACTCCAACCGGCGCGTCGCTCCGCCTGCCGTCTGAGTGGGGGGGGGGGGAGGAGAACAAAGTAATGTGGCCAATTCATAGAGGGGGATTATTAGGAGGCCATGATTGGTAAGGGCCAATGGGAAATTTGGCCAGGATCCCAGGGTTACACCCCTACTCTTTTCGAGAAACACCCTGGGATTTTTTAATGACCACAGAGAGTCAGGACCTCGGTTTTACATCTCATCCGAAGGACGGCGCTTATTTACAGTATAGTCTCCGTGTCACTATACCAGGGCATTAGGACCCACCTGGACCGCAGGGTGAGCGCGCCCTGCTGGCCTCACTAACACCTCTTCCAGCAGCAACCTTAGTTTTTCCCAGGAGGTCTCACATCCAGGTACTGACCAGGCTCACACCTGCTTAGCTTCAGTGAGTTGCCAGTTGTGAGTTGCAGGGTGATATGGCTGCTGGCACTGGATTGGCTCAAGAATGAAAAGCTGAATGTCATTGAGTGGTATGTGGAAGTCCCATCTTCAACACAATTGAGAATCTGTGGCATGATTTGAAATGAAATGATCTGTGGCAAAGCTGGTAGACACCTTCCCCAAAATACTTAAAACTTGTTACAGCAAAAGGTGGTTCTATCAAGTATGGGGTCTAAATACTTATGCCAGCAAGCATATTTCAATTTTGGACTTTCTTTAAGATATCTGCTGATTATTAACTAATTTTGATTTGTTTGCAACAAAAATACGAATTGGAAAAATATTTGTACCATTTGTAACCCAGCAACATTTGAAAACTTTAAAGGGTCTGAATACCCTTGCATTATTGTATCTTCCCTGGGATTTATGCACATCACCTCAGATTTTGTCATTTTAAATGGAGGAAATTTGAACTTAATCAGGTGTGAATTTTGCTCACAGTTTGGAAGAATTGGGACATCACTCGGAGGATTGGACAAGATAGAGCTGTAAAGCAGATTTCATGACTGGTTTTATCAAGTAATTTTGGACCACCTTAATTGTATTCTTTTTGTTATTGTTTTCATTTTGTTACTAAAGACACAGTGACAATGCAGTACATGAGAATGAGCTCTGATAAACGTAAATGCAGAGCATTTGAATTACTTCCTCTAAAATTGTAGTTGTACATTTCAGTAAATATCACATATTTTTGCGAGGAAAGAATTAAAAATAAATCCCATACTGAAAAGTAGAAAGAAGAAATACAATGTTTCAGTTGCTTAACTTTCTTCAGGTGATGTTATATCAAACCACAGCAATAACAAAGCAAAAACACTTTACTAGTTTTCTCACATTATTTATGTCAGTACCATCTGTAGCTCATAGAAGTGATTTAATATGCTCTTATTCGTAAGTGAGTTTAATTAGCTCTCCAGCTGTTCTTGGTCTTGGATTGCTATCTTATGTTACATACATTGCTCCTGTCAGTCTCTAACGTGATGTGTGCCAGTGAAAATGTCCCAAAATATTATTCTTTTATCAAAGCTCAAACTCAATTACATAAAACTGCTGAAAAACGTAGAATCAGTGATGCCTTTGATATCTTTCTAAGCAATTGCAATGCCCTTTAAAATTGCTTCAATTTACAAATTAACCTCCCTGTTTTTGTAAAACATCTAAAACTAAAAAGTGCGGGAATCTTTAATAAGGCTGTGAACTAAAAAAATTGTGTGAAGTCTATCATTTCAAATTATTTCTTCTAATGTTACAGCACCGAATCCAAAACTAGCATTAATATAATGTGAGAGGTATGCAAAACACAACAAATGAGTTTTAGAATAAATTTTAGTGAATATTTCTACAGTGTTTCATGGTAAATATGTGTGTCCTTGGCAAGGTCTGAAAAACACTCCCTGCTCATATTTCCCTCAAACAGGTAAAGTTACCGATGGCACCCCTGATAAATCTGGATGAACGTCTGGTCTTTTCTCAAACTTTATCTTAAAAGAAGATTAATCTTCATAAGTTTACATGTACTCTTAAAACCTGTGCATGATTTTCTTCAATACTATATATATTTACAATATGAAACACACTTATTATATACAATAATAAGAGATGAATTACTTTAATTCAATTAAATTTAATTCAAAATGCTTTATTTGTCTCCAGGGGTGTAAATTAAGCTTGGTCTTGCTGTATAATTATGTACAGTATGTAAGACTTGAGCTCAGGTAGGAAACCTTAATAGTTCTATACATGAAGCATTTGAAGGTTTTCAAAAAAATATTTTATAATTTGAAATGTGTTATTTCTCCTCATTTTACAAAGTAAATCTGAAGAATTCATAGCAGTAGCAAGTTATTTGTTTTATAAAAAGTTGCCTACCTATTAAAAGTAGAGATCACTGTGTTAAATGAGCTAAATACAAGTATGCACTTGTGAAATAACAAGTTACTATCCATCAGAATATTTCAGGGTTTTTTCTCCAAATAAATGGCCTTTTTATAGTGTTTTTGCTTTTTGTGGTTCCTCATTTTTGTGCTGATAAATACATTTTTAATCATTTTAAAGTGGAATGTTGTGGTAAACTTGTCTGACATCATCACGTGAATCTGCTTCATACTGATTCATGAAGTAAGTGCTGATTGATGTTAAAACATCAAAGATGAGTTCAGGACAAGATCAAGCAATGCAAATTAATTTCCCATTATAAATTATTATTAATTGTTCACCAATTGATTGGTCTTCTGCACTGTACAAATATAACTGATTTTGGAATAAACGTACAATTAAAAAATATTCTGAGCAAAATAGGAAACAAAAAGGGTTATATTTTGCATATAGAATTAGACTAATTAAAAAAACATTTTCTTAGACATGCAGGCACTATAACAAATCTTATACTGTGTTAAGCTTAGCAAGTTTGTATGGCTAAAAAGTTCTTGCTTGTTTCAATAAACTTGAAAATTAAGCAAGGCAGTACATAGACGGGAGTCTCTTATTAAAATCTGGTTTGGAGACGATTTAGCTGTTTCCCAGAAATCTGTTGTGATATGTTAGTCTCAGTTTTATTATGGTAACATTCAGCCTTCAAAACAATAGACAATATATGCTTGTTGCTACTTTTGGTTCCTTCCACCACACAGTGTGAAATTCAGTCGGGTGATTTGTTTTTGCCTTAGGCATGTAACAACTTTAGAAAGAGAGGAGGCACTTCTTTGCAGAGAGGATTATGGAATACATTACAAAGTGAAGTTTGTGTTCTGTTCTTCTTGTTTTCTATGATTCTTTTAAAACAGATTTTCAGAGATAGTGAATATTGGATTTGAGTTGTTTGGTCGTGATTTTGCTTTAGCCCTTCCTGACTTGAGGGATGACAGCCTGGTCATTTGGACAAGGCATTGGGAATCTTCCCCTTTTATAACAATCCAACAAGGTTTTACATTTGAAATGATGTAGGGATGCTTTAACATAGAAAGCTGGGGGGGGGAAAGACCTGTATTTATCTGCTAGTGAGTAGGTGATTCATGCTTGTTGTTCATGTTTGTTTTTCTCCTGAACTCCATTAGGTCGGTGGTTCTCTTTTTTGTATGTTTTATGTAGACCACCCCTATGATTGTACTGTTCTCTTAATTACCACTGCCAGATCAAAGATAAAAAAACCTGATACACTATCTAAAGGTCTTTGGTAATTATAATTAAGTCTCAGTTTCATTTTTTTTTTCATCGAGTGAGTCTTTCAAACACCAAAGGACAAAAAAACATGAACCAGATTAGTCTCAACTTCTGTTTTTTTTGGGTATAAAAAGTATAGCATCTGTATTCAATCATGTGCTATCACGAGGAGTCAGAATTGAACATTTAAGATTTGAGAAGGAAAAATGGGTGCAAGGCAAGAACAGACATATAAAACAAAATATTCTGAAATAAGGAGTTCGATGGAGCATCATTGTGCTTGCTTGAGCATTTGTACCATTTAGTCTAAGAACTACTATATAAAATATATGGATGTGCAGAGGAGTAGAGTAGTCAAATAAAAGTTTGATTTTACTTAGTACAGGTCTTTGTGTTTACATAGTAAGAAAAAAAATCAACCTTTAGATAAAACTAAACAATTTTATCTGAGGTGTGAAGCCCAGTCACAAAGGAAACCTCAATTGTTCAGCTTTTGTTGTTGCTATTCCACTGAGCCCTTTTGCTGTACATCCTGAAACAGTTCTAAATCAAGATATAGAATTTACAATCACAAATACAAGACCTCCTGTTTTCTCCATTACAGACAGTTTTTGTGAAAAATAAACCAGTTGATAAGAATGCAGATCGCTGTCTTTCTACGGGTCTTGTGATCTTCCATCTCTATTAAGTCACAAAGATCAGCAGACGAGAATGATATACAGACCTTGGCAAATCTCGACCTGTACAAAGCTGTTTCATGTACAAAATGAGTTGCTGAAAGTTTGTAGTCATCACTCCAACCCCAGGGTGAAAATATAGGCAGACATTATCTGTCAACTACAGTAGTTTATTTATTAGTCTGCTTCTACTGTATATGCTGTTTCAAACAACATAAAATCAAGTTCACCAATACCCCGTGAAATCATGTTGCAATTCCCATCAACTGTGATAAATAAAGACCAAGGAGTGACTTCTTCCCTTGCCTCACTGCACATTTTGTATCATTGTCCAAATTGTTATTTGTAGCTCAAAGTTCAATTTCTAATTAGAAACCGGCAGAATAAACCCGTGTCTGCTAATTTATCAATAACAATTCAATTCTTTATAATTCAGGACACTTTTTTCAGGTTTCACAATCATAACTGTTAAAAGCTATATCATGCACATGTACCCACCTGGGACACTTTAGCGGCTGCACCGTCCCCTTCAGCCATGCGCACGCAATGCGGGCTGGGAACAGAGCCTGAGGGGTGGGACTTGGGTTACCGGAATGTTTATAATGGGATGGAGGCTGTGAGGCTCTCTCTTCCCTTCCAAGTCTGTTTCGGTGTAGGTGCTGCAGTGTAGGATGGCAGAGCTCTAGAAGGGCTGACAATTATACAAGAAGAGAGAGAAAACCACTGAGCATTAAATATTACTGAAAGACAGAAGTATTAGTGAAAAGGAGGAGGTCATTCAGAGAAGGACACCAATTCTTGTAGAAGAGAGGCAGTTCTGAAGACGGGGTTTAGATCCAAAGTCTGATATCCTTCCGAGTGGCAGCTGATATATTAGCGTGGGCATTGAGAGACAACTGTTGTAGAAAGCGAGAAGATAGGAGAAAGATTTGGCGTGAGGTAAAATGCGGGTATCATAATTTTAATGCACCGACTAGGATAGCAAGTCACAGTAGCGATAATTTCAAAATCTGAAATGAAAATAGAGACAGCTGTCGGGAGGAAGGTGAGCTGCAAATTTAACCTTATCCAAAGTGATAGGGCTTTTCTGCTAGAAAGTAATACCAAAAGGGGGTGGCGAAGAGGAGATTCTAGGAAGGAGCCAATGAGAAAACCTTTAGGAGCTCAGCTGTTAGAAGAAAGAAGAGAATCATTTTGGAGCAGAGGGACGGATCAGTTTAGAGAGGGCGAGACCACTAGGTTATGGATATTCAAATAAGGGCTTGCTTTAGAACAGGAAGAGTGGATAAATTACAAATCGGTTCAAACTGAAAATTTAATTGGGCAAAAAAAAGAACCACCTTAACAAACAAAAATAAGCAGTAGTAGTCCACTCCTGGCCCTGCGGAAGGTGGAAAGAACAGATAGCATCCCTGAAAATAGAGAAATTCAGAATAAATTCGCAGAGAGTGAAACTTGAGAAGATGTGGATCTCACGATTTAGAGCAACTGGAGCCTCTAGATTCCACTACTCAGTAATTGTTATCAGAGCAATCTAATATGAGAGAAACGGAATTGTCATATTTACCTTTAAGGATCTGGCAGTGAAAATGAGAGCAACATAGAGTCTAAGGCTTTAGCTATACTGAGGGAGGAAAGAGAAAAAAAAGACTGAAGATGGGCAGGGCTGCAGGAGGCGAGCTGAATGAAGGGAATCATTTAAAACTTAATTCCACAGTAATAGCACACAAAAAGCAAATAGTTCAAAATAGGAAAAGAGGCCTGGCCTGTCTGTTTTTTTATGGAAAAGCAATAAGTGTCTTTAGAAGCAGGCCTTTAAGGGTGACTAGGAGACAGTGCATAATTGAGATGTATTTGCATCATACAAGAATCTGAAACCCAGTATTCACAAGCTGATGTAACATTCCTTTACTTCCATCTGATATTATCAGTCATTCAACTTCAAGACATCATAATAATTTATCTTTGCTGGAATGCTGATGTATAATGGCAATTACAGTCTTAACAGAAAAAATAACAGACATTGTTAAAGGAAAGACATGAATAATAGGTAAATGATAAGTGGTAAGTATATTTTATATATTGAAAAATATTTCCTTGTGTATATAGAGCACTTTTCATCCCCAAGGATCCTAAAATGTTTTACACTTAGGGGAAACCCATGTCATCCAACCAATATTGTCAAATTAAGGCCACAATGGAATGTATCTACTTGGTACTCCTACAGCACACTTTCCAATGATACCACACTAAGGCATTGGTATGGAAATTCTTGACTAGTGGAAAGAGTAACACCTACTGGTCCACCTACTGGTACACTCCTTGCAGCAGCAACTGGGCTTTCCTTAAAGTCTCCCTTTCTACAACTAACAAGGACCAGCCTTGCGCAACTTCTAAGATCAGATGTGATCAGGTTAAAGGGTCATAACACTGCAATCATTTAAGTTTAAGGCTTCAAAGGTTCAGCCAACACCTCAAAATCAAATGCAGATCTTTATTATGTACTTAATGTGGGAAAGATCTCATTAAACCGCATCCAAATGTGTTTGTTTTCATAGTTTAATAGTTGTATGCATTCCTGAGATCCTCTTTAACCAGGCAGCTGTTAAATACACAATAATATTCATTGTTCCGTTACCTTATCACAGTAAACACCTAAGGGAGTAAGAGGTCTCCCGGATTTAATGTTGGTTCAACTACTCTCTTTTAGAGGTTTGCAGTGAAATATGTACACTATGTGCATTCTCCATATCAATTCCAGCAGCTGGAGCACTGTATTTTGTCTTTAATAAATATCTAAGAACTATAATTCTAAATATGTAATGCTTCTACATAAGATATGTAAATATTAATTTTCATGAGCTATTTTTACCATTCCACACATAATCAAACATTTGAATTTTACATTTATTATCGCAGTTTTCTACTGCTACTGACATAAGCTGATTGGATCATGTAAAAAGTTAAATAAGCATTCTAATGAACAAATAGTATTATCTTAAGACTTTTATTTTCTTAATCTAATGTTCCTGTGGTAGGTAGCAGTTCTACTGTAAACCTGCAGCACTGAACATTTCAGAATTTTCATAGAACCTATATACTCGGTTCCCAGGCATTTTAGGAACCCTATGTTTTTGAGTTAAGGGATATAGATCTTGTCTGGATTCTTGTAGATTTGCCTTTTACCTTCCATATAACCTCTGCCACTGCCTCAAGATGTACTATAACAAATAGGCTTTTCTCACAAGGACATGCTTTCAGTGTGTATTGTCATATCTTTTTCTTTTTTGAATGATATATTTGTGGAAATCTTAGTTTGTACTAGACTAAATTATGTAATTAAAAAAGTTGTGACCTGATTTATTCTGGATCTTAAAGTATACTAATAATATAAATTAAAACATGGATATAAAGTATGATATACATATTTAATGCGGCCAAAACAGCATACTCATCTTTAATTTATTTGATAGAGAAAAAGATATTAAAGGTTTGTGTCTGAGAGAGTGGAGTGTATTTCCTCTGAGACTGTGTGTGGTGCTCTTTAGGCCTTAAAGCACAAGCTGTGGCAGAGATTAAATCTGGAAAGCAATTTCCATGTCAATTTGTTTTAATTGCAAATGACTACTACGTGTTTTTATTCAGGTCAGAACACCAGAATCAACACAAGAAATGTTTGGTGGCTTCTTGAATTCCAGTTTTTCATTAGTTTTCAGGGGAGTTTTCAACAAAATATTGACTGTCAGTTTTGTTTAATATTTAAAACACCTGTAGTTATCACCAAAATTAATGACAGACTTTTGAAAACATATTTGATTTTGTCAGACCTCCTCATAAGTCCAGAAATTGTTCCTTCCAGTAGTGTTAATTTCACAAACTGCATATTTTTCCAAAAGTAGTTCAGGTGGGTAGCTGCGTCAGCATGTGTAGGCTGCAAAGGAACAAGTAAAGGTTTATTCCATGCTGAAAAGAAAATAAAAAAACACAATGTTTAGGCTGTGAAGAAGAGGCTCCACAGCCAAAACATTGTTTTTTTTTTCTTTTCAGCATGGAATAAACCTGTTACTTGTTCCTTATTTTTCCAAAATATGCAAATATTAAAAAACTTACTGTAGCATACTATTTTCATGTAGCAGAGGAAAACATTTTAACAGAATTGACTAGAGCATATACTGTAGTATAGAATGTCATAAATGTAGACATTTGTAAATTATTGAGGAAGACTTAAAAAAATCCAAAGCAGATATTGAATTGAGAATTAATATTGTACATTCCATACAAATACTAAATCAAATACTAATCCAAAACTTCATGTGTGTGGCACCAGAAATGCATTCAGGAAATTAAAACTGAACTTTGAAACTTAAAATATTCAAATTTAGTATGGGAAAACAAATTTCTGGCCTGAAGGTGTAAAACAATACACATAATTACTCTTTGCAGAAAAAAAAAATCATTCAACCAGAAATCCAGACATTTACTTGACTCTTGTGGTAACTCCAAATATTTTGTTGGTGGATTGTTTAGCTCATATTACATAGCGTTGTCTTGATCCAAGTGTAAGTGTCTCATAATCCTGACATACTAAAACATAAAGTTGGGATTTCTGTGATGATGACAAAATTCCACAAAAGGCTTCACTTTATGATATTTTGCTTATATTTAATGTATGAGTTGGAAACAGTCTCATCTTCTTGTTATTTATCACAAAAGTAAAACAAGCAACAAATCATTAGCGTATTTCATCCAATTAGAGAAATCAAATTTAAACAATACATAAAACATTCATATATGTGAAGAAACCAGGACCTTTTAACAGACTTCAAATGTAAGTCATATATTATGGGTGGCATGTGCTTTGAGTAGAACTCAGATGTCCATATGTTATGAGCTCATTTGACAACTTCTCATTCATGCTTATTAATATGCTTTCCACACAGGAAATCCATTTAATTCAGTTATGACCTTACCTTATATTCCTGGGAGATATTAAAATCTAAATGTTTTTGAGTTTTAGCTGTTTCAACCAGATGAATCAGATTGAACAGCATCAGTGAATCATAAAGACTGAAAGGAAAACCATATTCATCACATCTCTGTTACAGTTACCTTTTCTGTTTTGTTGGAAGTCTGTCAAAACTACAAAACCGAATGCACATTTATTGTACTTCCAATTTATCTTTAATTTCTTTGGAAAAGATTATAGGTGATATACCAGCTAGGAACATTTTGAGGATTTTACGTTTAAGATTGCAAACAGGTGTTTAGCATTCCCCATTCAGTGTTAGCCAAAATATTTCCAAGTAATTATGCAAAGAGAATAGGAAAGCTCAGTGTTGCTGTTTATTCCATTAGCTCTCAGTATATTTATTGAAAATTCTTTTAGGTTCACTTTACATTTTTTAAAATTTAATTTGCAGATTCTTTCCCACTTCCAAAAACCAGTTGAATTTTAAATATTTTGAAAGTATTTGCTTCGTTCAGTTTTGCCAGAGCTTTAATAAAAACGAGAATAATTTGGTAGAACACTTTGTATAATGTTACTGTGTTTTTGCCAGGTGAAAAAGTTCTAGTATAAATGAAATTTAGCTCATGTAAATGTATAAATATTTTAACATGTGGAAACATAGAGTAACTTAATAGTCTACATTTAAAATACCACTGAACTATGATACTAAACTATTTTATTATTAACTCTAAAAAAAAAATTAAATTATTTATTTTTCTCCAAGAAGACTTTTATCTTGAATATTAATAGTAAAATTACAAAAATCATGGTAAAAGAAACATTCTCACATATGCATTAAAATGGTTACTACTGCAGAATGAACTTTGCTGAAATTTTCTTTTTGGTTTCCACTTTAAACCTGTCATTATATTTTGAGCTTTAAACTAAAATAAATATATGCAAGATGATGCTTTTTGGCTAAATAAATTGAACTGGAATGCACAAGCATTTTGGGAATTATCTGACAAGGACATAATAGGTAGGCTTCTATTGAAACAATAAAGACAATTGTTTTTAAAATATTGCACATTGCATCTTTCTCAGTCTTTTACATCATGTATTTATAAAGCTGAAAAGCAAACTTGAGACAGCATGTGCCATGAGTCCAAAGAGTTAATCCAGCCCTCGGGTGAGGTTTCAATCTTGAGATTCAAGTGGGTACTCTGAAAGGGGCAGCCTTGCTGGTACAGAATACAGGTAAATCCTATTTTTGTTCAAGCAAAATCCCCTGTGCACCTACTGTTGCTATTGGAGAATAGTTGGCGGAAGGGAGCTCCCACTGGAATTTTTTTTACTGGAAATGCTGCTAAGCCTTTATGTCAGGAGGCAACAAGAGAGATCGAGCTGCTATTGAACATGGTTAAAGGAAGGTCAAACCTTTTTTACCACAAAGCTCAGCAAAATACCATAAATGACTAGCAGGGTGGTCAGCTTTTAGAGGATTGAAGGGTGCTGTGGGCCACGCCAGTAGCAGATTAAAAAGGTTTAGGAACTTGCCCACACTGCCTATTAGACATTGCTAACAGCAGCTGGAACTGGCTTAGTGGGGAAGAGGAGGTAGACCAGCTCAGTAGGGAGTTATCTAGATTGAGAGCACCTCTGTGGACTTATACTTGATACCCTTGCTGGTTTAATAAGGAGGATGTTATGCCTAAGAAGGGGGTCACTGGAGATTTTGCACAGGTGGCTCCAACTGCTTGGCTTCAGAGCCAGGAGTGTGGCATACAGCTCCTGGAGCACAACAATTTTAATTAGAGGCCAGCCTTGGTTTCATAAGGAAACATAACTGACCCACGCTGTTCATTTCAGTATCCCCTGGGTTCTGTTAATCAAACATGGACATTTTAACCTTGCTTCAAAATCCTAGATTCACTCACTTCAGACAAATGTTTTAATAATGCCAATCAGCAGAAAATATATCTCACAAAAAAGGTTAGCAAAACCAAAACAAAACAATTCTTTTGCCCTCTTGACCTATGACTGCACATTCTAGAATGCTCCCCATCTTCAGTAAAAACATCATACCAGCCTCAGTTCAAAAGGTAAGCTACTTAATGGGAGAAATAAGATCATTGGGGCAGATAAGCAGCAAAACAGACACTTCAGCTCCATAATGCAGTTAAGTAAAAGAAACATGCCTAATGATTCAGAATTATTTTTCAATTTAAAGAAAAAAAATAAAAAGTGTGATTATTTTTCCAGTTGCAAAGCATAATAAAGATGTAATAAGCAATATATCAAGCTAATTGAGAAAACCATGGATTTGTAGTGGCTAATGTTATAAATAGAAAAGGCAGAAATGAAAAAATAATTAATGGAGACTGCTTGATCTTAAAGATATCATAACACTGAAAGGTGATTCTTGAAAGATATCTATTAGTAATACAATAGTAATAATAATAATAGTAATACAAATTCTAAGTAAAAGCTTATTTAAGATGACTGGACTGTAGACTAAACATTTGAAATTGTAACTTAATGTTTTAAGTTAATGTTTTATTATTATTATTATTATTAGTATTAGTATTATTATTATTATTATTATTATTATTATTATTATTATTATTATTATTATTAAAGTTATTAAAGTTCCTTTACAAATTGTATGATAAGCCTTTAATTTTTTTTACAGCACCACTGAAACACATAAAACCACACTGTATCTCACAGGTCTCCCAAGAGTATAATCTTAACTCTTCTTCATTATTGCTCCACCCATTAGCCCAATGATTCATCCTTTTGTATTGCAACCTGTGTTTGTTACGTGCACAAAACACGGAAAGATCAAAGTGAACAGGGCCTAATGATAGTATGTAAACACATTTAGAGAAGCGGCCAATGACACTTAGACTTTTTCTGTCCATTCCCCCAGGGCTTTCTCTACACTGGGGGCAGAAATGGAGTCCAGCTCATCTATAGTAGTTTATGGTGCTTGTCACTATTTTATGCTAGTTTTGAGTGGAACAGTGCACAGGTAAAAGGGTTAAAAGTATGTGTTGCCTAGACAAGCAATATTTATGTGCAAGCAACTTCTGAGACACAAAAAGTGAACTAAACTGCATATTCATACAAAAAACAGAACCATGCATTAATATAAATAACTAAATTACAACCAATCAAAGAAAAAATAAGGTTAAAAATTAGGTTTAATTATGTACAGTATAAATATGTATATTGTTCAAGACACAAGGTACAATTATCAAAATTGTACTTATGTGCTCATATGAAAGTTTATTTTTACTTTATTATTGAAATTTACATTGAATTAAATCTTGTTTTCCTGACAGAGAATAGAAGAGCAAATCTTTAACTTGTGGACACAAATATATCACATTAAACATATCTACTGTTATTTGTTTTGACCCAAAGCTCAGCTTGAGTTTAAGCTAGAATATGTAATTTTCTAAGCCGTAATAGCAATGCACGTTCTGATTATACTGCTTGCAAGATATTGTGGCTATATGGAAAACAAACCAGCTTGTCCTTGACTGTAAACCCAAACTAGCTGATATAAAATTGTTTTGGATGAGATTATTATATAATAGAATGAAGTTAAAAACTAACCGTACATAAAAAATACATTATTTATGCTTTGTAGTCAAGGAATTTATATGTGATCATGAGATTTATAGGAACAATAAGTACAATATAATATTAGAGAAAACAACATATCTTGTGATAAAGCTCAGTGATCATAAAATTTGGGACATGTTAACTTTACATACATTCACAGTGTAAAAATCAGCATTTAGTTACAACATTTCTTTGAAGCCATTACATGAGTTATGCAACTCATGGAGCTCATCAGACTCTTTGTATAATCATTTGAGATTTGTTTTTACTTTGCATTTTTGCCTGTTCTTCATGTATTCTCATAATTTATTTCAGAATGTAAACTGCATGCTCAATCAGATTTAAATTTGGAGATTTACTTGACCTGTCAAATATTTTCTACTTTTGTCTCCAGATTTGTTAATAATCTCCATGACATTGAGATGAAATATGTTTTGTATAATAGTTTGCACCTTTTCTGTCGATACCAAACGTCTTGAGTTTGAATGCTGTGCTTCTTTCTGTCATTGACACCATGGTTGCCCAATTGAAGAATCTTGTATTTGGGAACACCCATAGTGTAGGATGAGAGATACTTGTCCTTCTTATGCCAATCTTTCTGATTTTGTTTTTAAATCTGTAGTGTTACTGTAAACCAAAATTAAGATTTGCCTTTGCTGTCCCAATAATTTAGAGGGTACTGTATCGTCTGGAAAAATCAATTGTAACTGTTTCAACCTGTCCTCAGAAGAAAATGTAAGCTCTGGAACATCACGCTTGCAAACACCTTTTCTATTTTGCTTTCTAGGAGAATTTTTAGAAATATGGCACTCTATAGGATCAAACAGAATTGTGCAAAGGCAGAAGATGAATAATCAACTCCCAGCTTCCAGTCCATATAAAAAATCTTAGAGTTTTGGTGTAGTGTGGTTATGATAGCATTGGCATCCATGTTCCTGGTCCAAAGTCTTGCAGATTTTATACACAGTCATAAATGATCAATGAGTAGAGATCCAGAAAGCATGCTGACTCCCTTCTTCTTATTAAGCAAGTGATTGGGACAATAAAGCTATATGGATTGTTTGTTCAGATACATGAGTGATGAGAACCTGATGTTCAACATTAAATCAAACATAAGGGTGTACAAAGTGAAATATACTGTATATAATAATACAAGGATGTTCCTACTTGAATCTGGTTAAGATTTGCTGATAAAACACAAAATGAGGATTATCATCTCACAAGATTAATTAATTATGTGACTGTAAAAGTGGGTGGTCTCAAAATATGGTAAGTAAAATTTGGCATCATTAGTTCAAGTCTGTGTAGTGACATTTGCCAGGTTTCTCTAAGCAGTACGATCAGCACTCTGCGTTGGTTCCAAAGGTCACACCGATAAACTGGATGGGCTGACAATTAGTAGTTACAGAATGAGAACTACAAAAATAAAAATAATTTTGGAATCAATTTTTTAAATAAAAAAGATAAGATCACTTTATTAGCCATATACAATTCCATGCATTAGGAATTTGTCTTTTCACATACCCCTGCTTGCTCTCTATGAGACACACTGACAGGGAGAGAGAAGCTTGGGGTCAGAGAGCAGGGTCAGCCATTTATACAGCACCACTGGAGCACTTGGGGTTAAGGGCCTTGTTCAGGGGCCCAAGGAAGTAAGATTCCTCTGCAGGCTGTGGAATTTGTGGGATCCAGCCACAGTGCCACCACTCTGCCCCTGTGCCACTACTCCACACTATATCTCCTATTAGATTCTTAGCTGATTTTAACACTAACATTCATAACAATGTATGGCTAGATGTTGAATTTGCTGGTGAGTTCTAGCAGCTATTTAATACATTTATTATTGTTCTCAATCATTTCGGTTCCCTGCCTGCATAGATAATGAAGATAATCTACCTATAAATTGGGTTACATAAGTTCTGACCTTTGAAATAGGTATTTTGAGAAATCCAACAATTTCCATAACTGGTGGTGCTATTTTAGGATGCCAGGGTCCTGCATTATATTTCATTCTCATCTGCTACAACAGAACATGTAGTAACACATATTTTAATTAGAATTTGAAAACTTAGTATCATAATTGAAATGTTTCTCTACTGCTTCTTAGCTTTACTCAGGAAATTCGCCTGGACATATTCCCTCCAACTGCTGCCAGCACCAATGTCTGCTTTTAATATTTTCAAAATAAACCAGATTTGTACTTTTTTAAATGACCACATGTTTAACAGTTCCTATTGGACTCCTGCTGAGCCCTCCTCCATTGTATTTGCCACTCCAGCTGTCAAAGACTTCTCAACTTCAAACACTTTGTCTCATCAGCCTTACCGCTTTACTGGTGCAGCTCTCCTCACCACATTTAGTTCACAGTCATGCCAGCTAATTGTCATGCTGTTTTTATGCTTAGTTTGGGTGAATTTAAAGCATAAATGTAGAATTTACAAGGAAAGAAAAAAAAAATCAACAGCATTTTCAACATTAGATCGACATTTCATTAACTTTCATGCGACTGAGTTTTCATTCTATAATAAGCAGAAACTGAAAGTGGACAGTATTTCTTAGACATTTTGCAGGATGACAGGTGCTTTATTAATCAAGCAAGAGGAGAGAATTAACAATGCCTCATTTGTTTGCATGTTTGGCATTTTTTGGATGCCATGGCAACAATTCAGTTCACTTAATTTTTAGCAGGCTATCGGTTCGCCAGAATTAATAATCTGGTACTAACTTCAAGGAGTAAAGAACCTGTTTTTTTTCCAAAAGCGTGATAAATGTGATCATACAAAACTGCATTTTAAAACACTGAATAACTAATAGAGGTAAATCAAAAAGACAGAAACAGCTGAAAGCAGTGAAATGCAAGCTAGATACTGTATAATTTACACTGTGTAAGAAGCTTTCCTATGTGGCTAATTTCCCACACAAAATACTGTTGAGGAACTAACAGCTTTTCTAAAAAAAATGTAATGTAAAATGGTCAAACATGTACTTGTACCCTTGATAAAGGAAATTCACATACACCTATTCTCTTTCATGGGAAATCCCCAAAAGTGTCCAAATGGGTAGGTACAAGTTACATGAGATGCTTAGGAGTAATATAATATTTGCACCATAGTTGTGCTTATAAAACCATATGTGCACATTTACATGGATTTGCTGGTATACTAGGTTTTTGAGGAAGAAAAAAATATTATTCTAAACTAAATTTTAGGACTACCATCCAACTTATCTAAAATTCTATCTCATACAAAGGTAACTGTAAAGGAAACAAGAAAAAGAAAGGACAAGAAAAGATTGGCTTGATTAAAGCTACATCAGGTGGCTTCCTTGAATTTGATGCACCAGTTCTGGTTTAAACAATTTCAATAGAATAATCAAACATAAAGATTACAAATTTGATTGAAACCAAGCACCAAAAGCATTTGAGCATTTATTAGCTAGTTCCATATTCATCCAGATATTGGGTTGGAGTGAAATTGGAGTAATAAAAAATAGGAAATCTCTGTATAGAAATATATTTTTATAATCTAGTGCAGCCTGTAAAGAAGACTAGTTTATGAGCTTTATTTTTTTCATGACTTCAAACATACAGTATTGTTATAAATGGGGGGTTACGAAATTGGTGAATAACAGGAATTGACCAAGCTGTTTAGTCAATGAGTAAAATAAATATTCATAACACCCAACCCTAAATGATTTATCCAGAATATACCCAAGTGGTTGGTATAATTAGATGCATGTGAATTCTTATGGTTATAATGTTTTAAATGACACTTGTATGTTTTTATCTGATTAGAAAGAGACTTTGGAAATAGTTTTATTTCAGAATTTATTAAAGGTAATAGTTTATTGCTGTAGCTTCCCACACTGTTAGCAATAACACATGTGGAATAAGACTCTCATATAATCATTTTATAAAACCATCCTTGAAACAACTTAAATTGGCAGAGAACCTAGATAATATATGGACCTTATGTGCTGTAGCAAAGATATTGACCCCAAAACATAAAACAAGAGTATATTTCATGCCCACAAAGAAAGAAAATGTAAAATCTTCAATGCTATTGTTTATGAGTTGCAAAGGATCACAGTTTAATGTATTGTGTATTATGTGTATTGTGTGTATATACTGTACCGTTATATATCTTTAAAAATGTAGCCTCTGCTTTTGCTTTCTTCTTTTTCAAGAACATAATTAAAATATTCCACAAAAACAATGGAACTCTAACCAACAATTCCTCTATAACTTCTCTTAACTTTTTCATGAATATTTTCTGACCCAAAATCTGAAAATCAGTCCCTATCCATTCTTTAGCCTTAATAACAAACTGCACACATTGGTGATAGTGCATACTGTACCTACCCGAGCTATAGTGATTGTGTCCCAAACAATCAGCGTGGCATAGCTAACTTTAAGGAGGGAGAATGTCCTTCCCAATTTAGAGTAGCAGTTGTAATGCAATGAGGCTACGAGAATTATTGCTTTATCTAGTCACAATGATGGGTGCAGCTGGACTTTGTTCAAGTGGAGGAGAAATCAGAATCAGCTTCATGATTATCATTTGAAAGAGTATCACATTCATACTGTGAATATAACATTCAATTTTTTGAATGATAGTATAATAAAACCTTAAGCAGAAGACTGTAACTAGATGAGATAGGAGGATGAGTGAAAGTAAGAGAAAAGGAGATTCCAGAGCTACTGTATACTCCAAGCTGGAACATCAATGAAAATTAAAAAAATATATATTAAATTGGAATTGAAGAGTTTTCACTCAGTAGCTGTGCTGATTTTTGTAAAATCCAATACTTGTCTGGACAGTCCTGATCAAAAGCATTACCTTCTCTGTGGTGCACACCTTCAATCACACTACTCTGAAGTCAAACATAATGGCACCTTATGTGAGAGTATACAGACTCTACAGTCACTACAATCATGGAAGTCCACCACTACAGTATATTACTTGGAATAATCATCTTTTATGCTTAAATAATTGTATGTTTAAACAGTCACCATGATTTGAGAAGAGAATAATAGAAAAGCATTGTACAGGTTACTATGTTGGTAGATGAGAAAGAGGAAAGTGCAGAAGTAAATCTTTTAAAAGTGTACAAAAGCAAATTATGAATATACTGTAATACAGGAATGAAAATAATTGTTTTACTACTGCTGATGAGTATGAGTTTTACCTTTTTTGTGACCCATTGCACAAGCAATGTGAAACACATTACTTTTTTCATACCCTATCAAACTGACCATTTTCTGGACTGCTTTAACATATTTTCCATTTTGTTTTTTATACTATTTTTGTGTGTTCAGTACATTAAATGAATGCAGCTTGACAGTTCATGTTTGTACAGGCCATATTGCTGTGTAAACAATAGCATTCTTTGCTGAGGTAAGGTAAAAATGTAATGACATACCCATATGCAATACAGAAGGTGTAAACACACTCCCTTAATGCTTTGGCTCAGTTGAAGGAGAATATATATCAATATACAGTATCTCATATTTCAGACTAATTTCTTTGGGGAGACTAAGGCAGTCAGTCAAGAAAACACAATGAAGCACATTTAAGTGAACTTGGCTTTTATTGCATTTCATTTAAATAAATACAGTCTTTCATGAATTCAAAGTTTAGAGTAATCAAGTGGCACATTTTAAATTATCTCCAACATTTTAGCATCAGTTATTAAATCTATCTTTTTATCTTTTCCTGCCATTACATTTTTCGTGTTCTTCCAATACCAAACCAGTAACAACTGGTCAAGCTAATATAGTAATTAAGTCAATTATGGATTCAATTAGATGTTTCTCTTATAATCCTCGCAATTCTGCCAAAAAACAAAAGGTTACATATCTTGTATGTTACTAAAACTTTCAAAGCTGTAAAAATGTGAAAAAAGCTGATTCAAAATGTGAAATGTGTTTTTTAAATATTAAGGATTTTAGAAAGAATAACATAAGGGTAAACCAATGCACTGGAGGGCTAGACCTTTTATTTTTCAACATACTTCCCTGCACATTTATACTTCTGTCACTCCATCACTCCACACAGTCATGGAAGGTTTCATAATAAATTAAATAAATCGATCCCTAAAACATTTCTGCACAACCACTTGGATGTCTTTGTTATAGCATTCCAGTCTCAGATTTCCTTTAATGGACCCAACAGTAGAAAAATTGATGGTCTGAGATCTAGACTGTAAGGTCGTCTTCACAACTAAATTCTTCAATACTTTTCACTAAAACTTCACCACTGTAATCTGCACTGTAGGTCTTGTCAGGTGTTGCTACAGTATATTACAGAACTACTCTGATGGGCTTCATTACATTTGTAGGTGCTGCAAGTATTTCTGTTGCATGAATGCCTATTTATAATAGGTTTGCAATGATAAACCCATAAATATTATATGCAGTTATATAAAAGTTAATATATTTGTAAAAATATATATACAAATTTCAAAATAGCTTTATTTGATCAACATTAATTGGAAACAAGGTAAACATAGAGGGTTATTAATTAGGGGTAATTAATTCAATTGTTCTCAACAAAAAATAAAAATTTACTGTTATGGATAAACAACATCCCCCCAGCAAACACAATTGTTTATAGCTTCCTCCAAAACTTAATCTGAGCCAAAATAATCAAACAACTGCACTGAAAGTCAGGAAACTATTATGTTTTCAAACATCACTGAATAGATTCGTTCTGAAATGATTAGTTCTGCTTATTTTAAACCATTTACAAATGCAATTTACAGAAGAAAAAAACTTTTTATATAAAACAGAATTCTTGTGAATTTAAAACTGTCTGTGGAAATTAGTACAAAACATTAAAAATAGAAAGCTCTAACCCAGCTCAGATAATAGAATTACAAAAATATGTTTCCAATACACAGACAACAAAAGTCTTTCAATTAGGTGTACAGTCTGACATGTTTTATCTGTGGACATTATTTTATGCCAGTGAATTTTAAAACAGTTACATTTAACTAATTTCTTGTTCATTATGGTGGTTACAAAGTCCAGGTATCTGTGAAAACTACCTCGGTCACATACAACATTTCCCTCCACTCCCTGAATCTTCTGAAATATGGTAAACTAATAAACCAGCAAGTAACCACAAGCTTGACCTGAGGTGACACTACAGTAGCACTGGGAATGCTACCAAATCAACACAAAGAGAATCTACCTCTCTTTTTTTCTTTAAAAAATCCAAACATTTTTACAGATTTGTTCTTGAAATATACAATACTGTTATTCAAATATCCAATAAAACTATATATTTTCATGTTTTTAACTTTATGGAAAGAAATACTGATTTAGTACTTACCAACTTTCAATTGCATTGTTTTAAGGCTATTAATTCATTAAGAGTCTACTTCATCTTTGAAGGGAAACCAAAGTTACATACTCTGAATGTAAATGTGCATTTCTTCTCTGTGATCCTTTTTGAGCAGAGCAACATTCTAAGGGCACCAAAACAAATAAATAAAGTGTCATCAAGTCTTTTGTGATTAATGAAGGTCATTTCTCTCTTTCTATCTTCACCACGAATAGTTATTTGAATAAGATTTGAACTCACAAAGACAGGATGACCTTAATAGGTTAGAGACACAGACACAAAAGATAAAAATATGCATTACCTGACCAAAACACCAGTCATTACAATCATAACACAAGTTAACATAGCCCCCATGACACTGCCTATTCCCAAGTACCACATTAAGATTCTTAATGTGTGATGAACAAGTTACAATTACCTTGGAATCTTTGGACTAACTTTCATTATAAACAAATTAATATGCACATCACTCTATATCACCCATCTACTGTTACTTGTGCTTGTCTCCCCTTTCTCTTTTTCTATATTCTCTATATGTAATGGTTCATACATACAGATATACAGTGATTTGCAAATGTATTCAGACTCATCCCATGGTGTCACATCCATCAATACATCCATTTTCTAACTGCTTCTCTAATACAAGATACTAATATACTCCTCTCAACAGTATCCCAGGAATTTAATTCAACATTAACTTAATCTAAATGTATAGATGCAGGTATATGAAAGAAAGGTGAAAAGAAATGTGAGCACCTGATGAAAAACCACATGATCAAGTGAAGAACGTGCAAAATCCATATAGTCAGACACCCAAGGCTAAAGTTAAATTACAGGGAGTAGGCTTTTGGGAAAATGGGTGTGTTTAGATTAAAAATTGGTTAATAGATGGGAAACAGAGAATATAGATAAGAGTAAATGCTGCAATTAGAGTGATATCATTAGTGGAGTACCACAGAAATCTATAGTAGAACCACTTCTCTTGCTAATGTGTATCAATAGATTCTAGTTGTATTAGCAAACTTGTCAAGTTTGCAGATTATATAAAAATAAGAGGTTTAGCAAATGCTGTAAAAGCAGCAAATGAAATTAAAGAAAGGATTTTGATAAAACTCAAGACATGGAAATCACATTCGACTTTGTTCTTTCTTCTTTGATACATCATTTCCATACATCTTTTATACAATAAAAGGAAGCAATAAAAAACTGAAAATTGTACAAGGCACTAGTAAAAACTAATTTAGAATATTATGTACAATGTTTGTCACTAGGTTATAGGAAATATTTTTCTGCTCTGAAATCAGTTGAGAGAAGAGCAACCAGATGCTTTCCAGGGTTTAGAGGAAAGCCCTACATTGAGAGATTCTATGGTCTTAAACAGAGAAGACTATGAGGGGACTTGTTCTAAATATTCAAAACCCTGAAAGGCATTGACAAAGTCAAAACAAGAATTATTTTCACTCTTTGATATGTTATTGTAGGTACTGATGAATAATTCAATTCAAAGCAATATATTTACTATTGATTCAAGAATCATAAGAAGAGTTTGCAAAGTCTTATGATTTTAAACTTTGGTAGAAACAATGGAAATGCAAAATAGATACAGTATGTATTCTTCAAAAGAAGCAAGACAGAACAATAAGGTCAAGGCATTGACATTCACTCTTTCAAGCTCAATTCTGTTATCAGCCCTTATGAGTCTCTTTATTTTTATTCCTCCTTTCATTTAGCCCAGTTAGCTGTATTGGCCATCCCTCATTATCGATGAGAAGATGCTTTTACAGTACATCACCTCCACAGCATGATTCAGCACCAACCAGTCACTCTTTTAGGATAAAAAAAGCATCTTTTGCAGCCTGTTGTAAAATACTAATCTCTAGGTCAGTGGTTTTCTAAGAATACCTCACACAAATCCCAACCAGTCCAGCCAATTTACAGCTTCCACAAATAAAACTCATTGCAAATTTTGCATCGTTTTTTCCTGACTGTTTTTAGGAGTTCTGTCACCCTTAACCTTACAGTTAGACTGCCATTCCCTTAACTAGGGACAAGAAACATGAACAAAACCTCTAATACATTTTGCCCCTATATCAAAATTATGACTGAGTTAATGAACGGATAACTAAATCTGGGTGTCTGTGCATAACCTTGGTAATTAAATCAGTGAAAAGTTATGTTCTTGACCTTGAAAACTACTCAAGGTTTCAGACAAAACAAATATATTTTCTTGAATATCTATTTGGGACCAATGAACAAAAGCTCAAATGAAATTAGCAACCTGCATGATT
Organism: Lepisosteus platostomus; assembly: GCF_059453375.1. Classification (NCBI taxonomy): domain Eukaryota; kingdom Metazoa; phylum Chordata; class Actinopteri; order Semionotiformes; family Lepisosteidae; genus Lepisosteus; species Lepisosteus platostomus. The sequence goes on from NC_142613.1 coordinate 43,517,470, forward strand.
TTTCTTGTGGGATGCATGAGTTTATGTTGAGGAGGAACCAGGCCTATAGGGGCAGGGAGATGCTTTAAATCAATGAAATCTTAAGTACAGAACTTCAATGTATTGATGTTTGCAGTATTTATACACAGAATACTTAAAAACTATCACTCACAACCTTGTCTAAATCAAGCAGGTCATCTTCAGCTGCATTCCAAATAAAACTTCAATTTGTTGTTTTTTTTCTTGTTTTTTTCAAATGTTTCAGAATTTCTTAATTTATATTTTAACAGCACAGCTATTTTCACAACATGAGTTTACAGCTGTGGGCTAAAGCACAGGGCTCCAACACTGATGCTTGAGAGCTCCAAGTCTCTCTTACACTTACTTAGTCTTACAGGCTACCTTTTTCTAACGTATGGAAACACTTTTAAATAAAGAATTTGTTCAATAAAGAGAACTCTTTTCCTTGTAGGGTGAAAGTTAGTCAAATTCTAATTCTAATGACTTCAAAATTACTTTATTTTAATTAATCATGTTCATAATTAATAACAACTAAATTGTTCCAATTCTTTAGAAAAAGGTGACATAATGGACTGGGGTTTTCCAGGAGCAGGGTTGAGGACCACATAGGGTGGAGGGGTGGCACTGTAGCTAAGGATCTGCACCTGTGGCTGGCAGAGGAATCCTACTCCATTGAGCCCCTGAGCAAGGCCCTTATCCCCAGCTGCTTCAGCGGTGTTGTGTAAATGGCTGACCCTGTGCTCTGACTCCAAGTTTCTCTCTCCCTGTCTGTGTGTCTCATGAAGAGCAAGCTGGGGTATGTGAAAAAGACAAATTCCTAATGCAAGAAATTGTATATGGCTAATAAAGTGATCTTATCTTATGTAATGCACTCAGATGAGCTAAGATTAAACATCTAAGATGGCTGAACTACAATATGAAGTCTTTAAGAAAATTTGGTATTAGCTTATTGAAAGCATTTGACTGTATGTGATTGATATAAGTGCTAACGATAGTGCTAATGATAACTATGGACTGATTAACAAGTATTTAATTTATAGAATAGATAGAAGATTTGACAGTGCCAATCTGGACTTGCTTAATAACTGAGAAGCAGTTATTCATGTCATGGGGAAAATGGCTGTGTACTGTACCTCACATGAACCCTTGGTACCTGGGAGTGATACTGATATTATCACCAGACAATTTCGCATTTTAAAATAATACCAGTAACAATAATTAATATAGTATATATAATATAGTAAATAGTTGGAAATATTATATCGATATTTTGAATTTTTGCTTGAAGTATACCCTAATAAGAACTTTTAATGTAAAGCAAACAAAATAAGAATAAAATAAAAATGTTAAACATTCTATTTATGTCATTTTTATAGCCCTTACAGATATATTCAACTATGAAAATTACCGGTAACTTTGTCATATACTTTTAAATAACAAATGCAACTATGTACAGTTGAATAGTCTTTGTGTGTTTATGCTGTTAGGGCGTTGACAATGATCTACTGTACAGTATATCACTAACTATGCACTGTATTGTAATTCTTAACCAATGTGGTGTGTAATGGCTTTTTACAATTATAGGTTTCCAACCAATAAAGAATAGTGTTAAATGTTATTTCTCTTAATGTTATAACTGTACTCTTTGAATCTGCAAATTACATTATAATTATAAAAGGAAACATAAAACACCCATTTTATTTTCCCCCAGCAACTTCACTGACAATTACATCATTGTTCCACCTCTGACTATTAAGGTCCTACAAACTTACCACCCAACAACAGCTTCTTGAATAAATAAACACGACTTGCCCACTGTTGGTAACAATAAATGTAAGGCTTGAAGGCATACAGTAAGATTAAAATTAAGTAATCTGTGATCCATATGTTAATATTTCATTAAACACCATGAACACCATGAGTTTTTGTTTATTTTAGATGTAGCACTTTCTTACCTAATACTTAATAAGAAGATGCAAACTTCAATTTATTCTATTAAAGTATAATCAATATATTCTATTTGCAAATCATTTTCTCCATTTCTAGAAATGTTTTAAGACTTAAACATAGACTTAGACTTAGACTGAGACTTAGACTTAGAAGAACGTAATTTTTCCACAAGGACATTATTACATCTATAAAATAAACGAAAAATAATGTAAGTCTGACTTTTATTCTTTAACAACTAGGGGATAGACTAGTAAACTGTTCAATGATTTGTAACTCACTGTTGAAGAATAAGGATAGCAGACAAACCTACGATTATTTGGTTCAAAGACGGATGTACTGTATTGTCTATGATGCCTATCTCTTGTAAAACTGCCAAAGAGTGGGAGTGAATTTTACTTACATAAAAGTCAATAAAATATAAGTTAATTGCAAGCTTATGTTTTTGTAAGGATAAAGATTTATCCAACTCACAAATAACTCCTTGTAAGCAACACTGTTAGGTTATTTAGTCAAACCCAAAAGAAAAGAGCATGGCTGCTAAAATGAAAATCAGCCATGTTCGATATTTAATAACAGATAGCATTTCCAGGGAATCTTAGTCAGCAGCAACACCTCAAACCTTTTATGTTTATCCAGTTTCAGCTCATGCAAAGATGAAAGCCCTTCCAACGCACATAGATGATTTTGGAGGTTATCGTGATCAACAATCCATATCGTATACGATATCTACCCTCCTGATGGTTTTTAGAGTTCCCCAGATTATCCGAGGCATATCTGAATTGTGATTCAACTAATTGCAGAACAATGAGCTATTTGTCTGCATGGCGTAACCCCTGGAGAGCAGGGCCAAGGCTTTCATCACTCAAATTTTGGAATTGCAGTCATATGTGGAAAAAAAACATGACACTGCAAGGAGCACTCCAGTGAAGATCACTCTGCTGAATACCAGACATACCACAGTGTTGTGCCGAGGGAAGAGGAGAGGTGTAAGTAGGTGTCGATTACAGCAGAAGATGAATCCTGGCAAAACAAAAGCCACACTTCACACCTGTCTGGAACACAGGTCTATGTTGTTCCAACAAATATCACACCGTCTGGATCCAACAAGCAGGTATGCTCAATTAGAGGGAAACATTAATGCCCTTCTGTTCTTTACTTTATTTTTTATAGCTATTTTTCAATCATGTTTTATTTTGTGACAACAAATTACATAAGTAATCTAAAATTAATTTCCTGGAGGGCCTTGAATGTTCCAACCTGGATAGTCAATCAAACAACTGTCCTAGTTATTTTCGTAGTTGGATGATTTTTTAGAATTTTGCTCAAATTACCTGTAGAACTTGTTTTTATTTCACTAAATGCAGTTACCTATAACACCTCTCACTGTACAGTATCTCACTGTAGTGTAACAATAATGCAATCAATTAATTATCATCCATGTAACTGAGAACTCTGGTTGAAGAAAAACCACAACTTTTTATACAAATATAACCTTTGTGAAATTCCTCACATTCCCTTTTAACAATTACTGTCCCCAGGTGTATTATACACACAGTCTTTAATGAGCCACCAGAGTTAAATGTGAATAGGAGAAATTGGATTTTCAAGCCACCTTTGTCCAGAAAATGCTAACATGGTAAATTAAAAAATAGTCATTTAAAATACTATAATCACATGCCATTAGACCTACTCCTTTTCTGAAACATTACTACTCTGATGGACATTTTGATATGTTCTTAGGGTTTCAGAATATGACTGCATGTTCTCCCAATAACCTAGAATGTACTGTATATACAGTAGGTAATGTATGTTACAAGACTCAGATATGAAGATGTTACAGACATGATATCACCTTCTTAAAACGCTTAAGAGTTGAAGCCTCTTTGTAAGCAGTGCAGAAAACAGGCTGTCGAGAATATTTGTTTAGACTGGCCATTGACAATAGTCTGCACTAAAGTGTCCCCTTAAGCTTTCTGCAAACTACTACATGCAGTAAAATGAGCTTTCTTTTGAACGTGTGCAATAACCTTTTTCCTGAGAGCCCTTCGCTGTTTTTTTACATCTGGAGTAGAGGAGGTCACAGTGCATGTTAGATCATTTAGGTTCATGCCCAATGTTTTCTCTGGAACCAGGGAGTCTTTTAACATTTCAGTTGAAGCTGAGACACTAGCCATAGGTGTTTGTTTGATTAAATTCAAAATGTTGAGTACTCCAAATGGTAGGAAGCACCTGAGTTTCGTTATCTGGTTTCATATGGTCTTCATTTGAGGAATTGTCTGGCACATTCCACTTCTTATTTTACACAGTCATGCTTTTAGCAGAACCTTATCATTACTCGCAAACATATCAGCAGTACAGCTCACAGCTTTTGTTGCTTGGGGCTTTATTTGTAGTTTGTTTCAACACAGGTTCAGATTAAATTTTTTAGAATATGTTTTTTTATGTAGCTTTCTGAAAAAAGAAAGTATATCTGCCTTTTTCTACATTAAGAATAAAGATGATTTGAACAGCATTCCAAAGTCAGAATTAATATAATTGTATTAAAATGTCAATTAAAAATGGCTAATCTAAACTAAAAGTATTTTAAAAGCTTCTTTTCAAAGTTTATTTTTACATATCTGTGACACTGATTGTAGTCAGTGCTGCAGTCTACACTGGCAACATGCACAGCAAATCATGAGGCTCCATGTCTTTTTTCATTTTTATGCATAAAGTCCATTTTTAAGGTAATTTTAAAGTTTGACAGTTTGATGCCAGAAGAAGGAGCTTGTGTTGTACTTGGAGGTCTTTGATGACGGACAGTCTAAAATTTAGAGGTGCCTGAGCTGAACTCACAAACTAAGCATAACGTATGGAGCAGGTAATTTCTGTTTTCCATCTTATTGCTCGGAACCATCTGTAGGTTGGCCCCTATGGTTGGTCATGTGGTATCCTGCCCTACAATGTATAAGAACATAAAAAGAGGGAGAGAATGCAATTATTTTGTTTTTGATGTTAAGTGATAAGCGTCCAAAGTCTAACAGAATGTCACTTAAGTTTTTCAACTTAAAAAAGCAATCAGTTACTTTGCTCAATTTTATGAAAAATTATGTACTGTACATACGTATTATCTTAGTGTCACATTCAAAGCAGCAGGGTGTCACCATATACTGTAGTAGCAGCCAAATGCAGATCTTGGAGCTATGGACACTTCTCCTTGCACAGGCTGTCATATCCCCTAATGCTACCAGCACACCCAAAGACCCAAAGGTTTTTATTCCTCCATCAACCACAATAAGTTATCACTGGCTACCCTAAAAAGAAAAAAAAGTATTCATCATCCATATAACTCAATTATAAAATAGAGGTGTCGGATAAGAACAACTGAAGTTGAGGAAGCCTGACTTTGTTGGCAAGTAGCTGGGAATTCTTCTTTTGTAAATTCTGAGTGGAGCGCTGCTCGTTAATGAGTGTATTTAAAAGGGCAGTACAACTGTTACTCTGAGTTTGGTACTATTTATTTGATCTGCAGTATCCCTTGTCCAGGATCATTTAAAAGGCTGAAAAATAAATTGAATGTCAATAGTAAAATAGTCAAGTTTAAATATTTCAAAAACACAGTTCAGGTCAGTGCAGTAATAATGCAGTAGTAGTATGTCATAAAGGTAGGAGACGAAAGGCAACAGCACACCAATCTTTTCTGCAACATTTCTTGGACAGTTTGTCATGCTAATGGTTTGACCGTCACTGATTAAAATGTGTTCAGTTCTACAGCTGTACTGCCATAAGTAATGAAAAATATGCATCTGTATTCCAGAGGTACTGTATATATTTAGTTCTATCAACCACAATACATTCTAATCTTACAAATGAAAAACATCATACAGACAATATTTTTTATATTTTTTTACCCAATCTACTAACTCAATGATTTGATTCTCTCTGCATGCAATCAATAAAAAAACAGCATAATTATTTTTAGTAAAGTACTTCTGCCTGCAAGATAGATCGTTTACAGTCAATCAAAACAAAAACTGAAAACAGATGCCTGGAGTGTTCTAGACATGCAAACTGACTGAGTTTTGTGTAACATGATAAGATTTAAATATTTTGCCACATTAACGACATATACAAATATTTCACTGACATTCTAACCAAGGTGTTGCCTGTTCAGCATTAATATTTTTTAGTAAAATTAAAAGCACTAAGAGCATGATCAAAAGTATTAAAATGGAAACTACAAGGAAGTGTACTTAAACCTTAGAAGAGGGGGGGGGGTCTTCTTTACACAAACAGAAGTGGGAGGATGGAATATTGTTGAAGCTGAGGCCTTGGCATCTTTCAAGAAACAGCTGAATCAGATCCTTAAATCAATAAGATTCTTCTCTTTTCTTATATACTGTTCACTCAACAAAATTGACCAGAAGCATAAAAAAACATCATTTTGCAGTAGTGCAAGTTTATTATAGAAAGCATCTGCTCAGCTACATCTTGAGCAGTAATGAACGACCTCCCTAGGTACGTATACTACCTGAGTTGTATTTTCATCAACTTTCCCATCTCTTCACTGGATTCTCTGAGGTGTCCCCCAAAAGAGTATGAATTTGGCACAATTCATTTCTGATGAGGGTATTTATAAAAATCTGTACTGACCTTAAATACATTTAAAGTATTTTAGAAATATATCAGACCATTCATAAGATAAATCTAACAAATTCCAATCCACAAAATGAGAATATATTTGTTCAAAGTGTGTAAGAAGACAGTATTTTATTTTTTCCAACACAAAATGCCTACCATCTGATTCCATCACACCTAAACATATCCATAGTTAAAGGACAGCAATTTCAAATGCATTTCATTTGATGCATTAAAATGCTTGTTTTCATTGAAAATATTCATAAATCAGTGAGAATAACTTTAATCAGAATATATTGCAACCTGAATCAGAATAAATCAAAACCCTTATCTCACAGCATAAGTAACACATACACTTTACTTATGAGATGTCAATGGCAATTTATAAAGCATAAATCATATACAGTAAATGTATATTATACAATAATTGGAGAAATAAAAGTTAATGATTTACTAAAATAAATTAATTTAGAAATATTGTTTATTATAAATATTAATTAGAATTTATAACAAGACACCAGTTTATGCTCAATGTTTGTTTTAAGTAGAGTAAAGTTTGCTTCACTTATGAAAGTCATAATAGATCTGACTTCAACCATATAAAATAATAACAAAAATGTTGTTATCCTTAAATGATTTGAGGCAAATAAATACACTATCTAGATGTACTGTATAGAATGAAGGTTCTGTCTTCAACTGCCTTTTATTTTTTATTTTTAGAGATGCCACATACTGTTATCATGTTATACTGTATGTATTTCAGACATTATCTTAAGTCCAAGGCCAAAATCAATGAATGCATTGTTCACAGACTTCGACCTCTCTGTATTAAAAACTCTGCAAATATTTGAATATCAGGTTAACACTTAATTTCATAAACATTTCTTATAACATCACATATAAATGCACTATAATATAGTATAGAAATTAATTCTTCTACAGTTAGAAAGTTAGCTGTAGTCAAAGTCCAGCTCATTTTGTTCTCTTGTAGTAAAATTCAGAAGGTGTAAATAACATCTGTTACATGGGTCTCAAGGTTTTACATTGACCATTGTGAGTGTCTTTTCTTTTTCTAAACAAATGCAATTGTATCTTTGTTATCTTCTTTAGCAAATATATAATACTTGTGTTGATATATACCATGTATCCTCAAATTCAATAACTTTGGCATATTAAAAAAAGGAAAACAATAAATGGACAGAGACAATCTGAAATTCTCTGGAACTTCAGGCAAGATGTCTAGCTTTGGAGTATGTCTGCTTCTTATATAACCTGTCACCCCACACATTGTTGGTAACAATAGCTTTCTGTGTCCCTGCATCAAAGATGGAGGAATGATGTTGTAAAGAAAGGTAACTTTGTCAGAATTCCTGACGACCCGATGAGTACACCATTCAGTCTAGGCATCATCAACCCTACACCACACATTCTGCCTCTAATGAAGAAACTGAGTGATGGTGGCCTCCATGGTGTCTCACCCTACCTTCCTGCAGAAGTCATCCACCCCTTTCCCACCCACTGGCAAGCCTCTGTCTGGCAGCCTGTCCATCAGGACCCCTCCAAATCAATACACATGCCCATTGGCAGCAACCAATATGTCTGTCTGTCACTAAGGCTGTAATTAGACCAATTTATTTAGGTCACTTAATCCTACCTTTTCAGAAAGAAAGAATGTCTTACATAAGGAATAATCCATGTGGCCCACCAGTTCTCAGGCTGTGGGAGGCCTGGCCTTGTAGATTGCAGAATTCTACAAGGCGTTCCCTCATAGCACAGTCTGTGGCTTGTATACATATTAGACTTGGATGTTTCCAGTCTCATTTAATCATACTTGACAATGAGCATACAAACAAAATGTGTTGTCGAAATTTCGAAGTCTTGTCAACTCCAATTGTCTAAGAGGTGCATTTTTTATGTACTTAAAATGTAAAGCATATTTAATTTAGTTAAATTAATCATAATCTTTTTTCAGTATTATTTTTATGGTTTGTCAAACATAACGATTATAAATAACATGTGAAGTTGACATAATTAATGTTGTAATATAATACAATATATAGCCTCAAAACATGAAGAAACTTTGGCATTTATTGTCTAATTTGGGGTGCTAATTGCATAAATTGTATATGTATTTCATAATATATAATATAATATGCAGTGTGTTTTGTTTCATATGAAGGATGAGTTGTCAAACAATTACAACAATGGTTGTTTAGGAAAAAAGCTCACCCTTAGTTTATATCTTTCAGATGTTTTTCTATGTGAATGCATCTATAATGCATTATTTTGACAGTATTTATCAATTTATTGTGATTTGGTATTGGTTTCAGAGAATAACAATATCAAAGTAAGAACTAATTGTTAACATACACTACTTGAGTGTAGTTTGTATAAATAAAATTTGACAATTGAGAAACTGAAGCATTTCAGAACGGTCAGTTACTTAACTATACACTTAAATGTAACAAAAGACAAAGTTGCTGCTCTTAATATGAATTCTGCCTTGACAAAAGATGCTTTTAGATATTCTTTTACTTAGTGTTAATTCAGTTTTTACCCTAACCACCAGAATCAATATGAGATGGCCCACAGTTATTTTTTAAAATAGTAATTTTCAGACTTAATAAAAAATTTGCAGTTCAGTGTATGATTATTTTGCTCTCAAGTTCTACCATTCTGAGAACCTTTATATAATGAATAATGAATCAACATTCCTGGCCTGTTATTAGTCAGCAGTGGACTTAGAACCACCTCAGAGACTTGGGAACAAATCATCATTTAACACCTGCTTATTTACACAGCTCAAGTTACTAAAGAAAACACAGAAACCTCTTTAAAAATAGAGCTTGGGGATGTCTTTATTTGACAAAACATTATGAAGTTCTCTGTTGAGAAAACAAAACTATTGCAGTTTCCTTTAGTCCTTGCCACATAATGTTTTAAACCTTGCCACTTATTGTTATTCATTGTCCATAACAGGTTTTTAAAATATTCTGTCAGAAATGTAAGAATGTAGCAATTAATAATACAAAACCACATACCTTTGAACATTCAGATATTTAATCGTTGTTCCAAAAGATATAAGATGAATATAATTTTAAAATTACCAAACAACTTTCATTTTAGATAAGGTTTCAATAAGATAAAGTCTGAATTCCATAAATGTGTGCTCATGTAATATCCAATATTCCAGTGTACCACCCAAAAAGGTACACAACTGTTGCAAAATAAAAGTAATATTTTGATATTTAACAACTAATATTTAATATTAGGCATGTATTGACTCTCTGGTCTAAACATTAAATTTGAAACGGTAAACCAAATAGATAAATTCAGAAAAAATCAATTGCATTCAATACCATTTTTGAGTTCCCAATACTTCCAATCCTAATAATATTCTTTCAGATTAGCTTCACTGCCAATGTTACAGTAATTCAGTACAAAAGTACATTTTTATACAGAATCACATAAAATTACATTACATTTTGCTACATTCCTCTTTATTAAAATGATAGAAAACACATGAGTTTGTGATGTAAAAATAAAATATCTCATTTGTTTTCAGGTCTTAATTTTTATTTTTCTAAATATTTGTTATTAATGAATAGTTCTCCACTAGTTCCAAATACCAAGAAAAAAGGCCAAAGAAGGTGTTCTTACTGTACATATGCTCCTTGTGTTTCATGTGTTATTATAAATGCAATGTGGACTCTACGCTGCACTTGCAGAAACTGTTTGTGTAGACTAAAAAGAAAAACAAAAGCATACAAAGGTTTCTGCTTCGATTTTACTGGTGATGACAAGCATACTAATTGGTTGCAGATAACATCTGTTATAGCAAAATTAACTTGAAGTCTTCAGCTTGGTTACTCAAGCTTGTAATAAATGTCCACAATACCAGGAAGAGTATTAAGGGCAGACAGAGTCCTTTGAGAGCTGTCCCTTTGGAAGTCTTCCAGCAACAGTAACCAAATCTACCAGGAGTTGTGGGTCACTGCCAAGCTTCTCATCAAGTGCTGGGTCTCACCTTTGAAGGGCTTTGGCATGCAATGACCATGAAGCTGGGGGTTCACAATGGTTAAAACAAGTTCACCAGTCTGAGCCATTAGGCTAGATAACGTTCCTTCTACACTTTGCTTGAATGTTACACAGTAAAACCAGTACAAGTTTGGTGAGGGGTTTTCATGTCTTCTAAAAATAAAACTCAAAAAGAGCAACAAAATAGCTATTTTTATTATTGTACATTGTCAGAAAAAGCCAGATCTCATTGTTCCTTTGATTCAAGTGTGAACATATGCTGTTTAAAAAAGTATAAAGCTATGATATCATCTTCTTACACAAGAATATGTGGTGGAGTTTATAAGCTGCACACAAAATGATACATAAGTCACAACTGCAATTCCAACACCTTAGCTTTGGAATGATTGGGGAGCTGATTACTGTTTAATGAAGGATCAGTATTCTGTGAAGATTGTACTGTACTTCATCAGGATTTCCTTTCTTAACTTAAAAAATAATAAACTACATGCAACCAAATCAGAGAGATGGGCCAAATGGTCTCTTCTCATTGGTAACTATGTTTTGTGTTCTAGCATAGTGGTTCTCAACCCCGTTTTGGTGGACTGCTATGTTTTCTAAACTGCTTGCAAATTTTTGATTCAAAGGTGTATTTTTGTTCAGCTTTTAAACTGTTTTATGGGGTTTGTCATTGGTACCGACCCTGTGCCAATTCCTAGGTTTCAAGAGTGGTATCTGACATTTAACACTTAATAGAACTACCACTCTTAGTGAGAGTGTCTGATACATTGTCTTTCCCATCTATTTAAATCATAAATTGATTATTTATTAAGAGTCAGAAAAACGTATGAAAGTCTTAATTTGCAGGTTGAGTAGTTGATAGTAATTATTTTTTTATATTTTTTTAAACCAGATCAGTTACAGGGATGATTTAGCACCAGCAATTAAGTGCCAGTTGGAACACAAACCAGCAGGCAGAGCAGTCACCCTGGATAAGGGTCGAGAACCATTTTCTATGGTGTGACCTTTCTGGTTGTGGCAACTGGAGGTTTGTTCAGTCTTTTTTCCTTTCCATTGAGAAACCTATTGTGAGCTGTGCTCTATAAACTATGTCTCTGAGCTATTATTCTGTGGGCAATGGAAACTGTTTTGGTCTCTATGATTTCCATTTCAAGCTGTTGGAAGGGCTATGAGCTCTCCTTTCCACACACGTGCTATGAACCAAAAAAGTCTTCATCACTCTTGTCATAGAAAGGTTTATATGCTGCTAATTACAATTAAAGAAAATCCAAGAGGATCAACCTTTTCATCATTACAAGCAATCATACTGTAGATTCTAACTTTTAATTAAATACAACATAAGAAGTTGTAAGGATATATTGATTACAGTAATAATAATGAATCATTACCATATTACACTTGGCACCAGCCCTGTGTTGAACTGTGTACAATAGAAAAAAACACTTGGTATCACATTACATATTGTCCTGAAATATGTTGTTCCAAATTTAAAAATAAAACTTATTTAGAAGTTGTTCTAATGGAACAAATATGGCTAGATTACTGTTTGTGCAAAAGCTGTAACAACATGATTAGATGCTTTCTCTTATCTTCAAAGTCTGCTTAATTTACCCCTTTCCCCCTTTTTTCAGAGCCTGTGACTCTCATCTTTTGTGCATGGTTTACGTTTGTATCTGTAATTTTTTCACATTGTTCTTTCATAAGAAACGTTAAGAAAACATGGTATGTAGTTTTTGTTTTAAACTGTGCTTCTGATTGATTTATTACAAATAAATTCATTACAAACACATGTGATTAGTATTTGCAATTAAATTGGAACTAAATCAGTAATTTAAAGGATGTGAAAGCTTTTTCCAAGAGAACATTGTGCCATAAAATGACTGTGGTTCTTTTCACACAAAAAAGAATTCAAAAACATCAGTACTATGATGATAGTTACTCATTCCCTATGGATCATTGCTTTTGCATTATATTGCTGATGTTGTTTTTCTATAATCTATATTATCACAAACTACTATGTGTTTGGCTTGTACTCTTGTAAGGTGTTATTCTTCAATCGAGTGCATCTTACCTAACCCTGCAGATAACCTTTAAGGAATCTATCAACAAGATTGTGTGTGCCAGTGTACTCACTTAACACTTATATTTCACAACGAGCCGAATTACAGACAGTTACAGTACATGGCCAAAAACGAAACCTCCAGAGATGGCAAAAACAAGAAGAATAACTTAAAACTATTCCTTCTGGGCTTCTATACACATTAAAAGAAACGGCTAGCCAGTAACCGTACTATGTAAACAGTTATGATCTATTTTCCTGTAATGCTTGACTTGACATTTGATAATTTAAGCAAAAAAGCACTGGAATGAAGGATAAGCTGTGCTCTTTGCTGAAATTTTCCTGGTGTTTCCACTCAAGGAAGAGGATTATGGTTATGGTCCACTTACTGAGTTACTGACTTACTGTATAACTCTATGGTTGTGGTTTCAAACCCTAGGTTTTGTGTTCTGAAAAATAAGCAATATTTGAGTACCCTTTGTTGAGACAGAGGATGCTTGAATGGAAAACTGACAAAGGATTAGCTCTTGTTTCCATGAGCCACAGAATTTAAGTGGGCTCTGCTGCCCACATCCTGTTAATATATTTTACACACCTTGAGCCAGTTGCCAATTTGCACTAGTGTGCAAATTCTAGTGCTTTTGGATTGAGCGACATTGTCACCAGACATGTTAATTATGATACTTTACCATTTTATCTGCACCACACTTGTTCTCTGAGAAGTGATGTCTTAACTAGCAAGGCATCTCAAGTCACACAAACATATGCAAACCCTCTACAATTGAAACAGCAGATAAACAACTTTAAGCTTTGACAAACCAGTAAATAAAACTCTGGATAAACTGACCCTGTAATCTGGTAATAAACAAAATAGGACTAAACAAAATACAGCAAACAAGAATTATTGTCAATTATTATGAAGATATTTAGTAATATACACTTAAGATGTGAAAATCCAGTAAAATATTGGTTAGAATTTTTTTCATCATTTGGAGCCATGTGTTATTCCCTTCAATCATAGTAGACAAATCACTATGTCAATGTCATTATGTTTAAAAAAATGTAGTTTTCCATTAACTAGATATGTGCCATTCAATAAATTGAGTACCTGGTAAATGCTATTTGTTAACAATCTGAAGTTCACCATCATCACATTTTCTTGTTTATTCTGTTTAGGTTGAATTTCTAAAAAAGGTGTTTGTAAAATAGCAAAAGGGAATTCAATTAGGTCAGGGCCCAGCTTTTGAAACTGTCTATTCAATGCTTCTGGTGATAAATATCTGTTGATTTTTGGCCAATCTGTACTGTATACCCAAGAGTGTCTTTTCAGAGAAAGATATTAGACTAAAATAACTGATTCAAGGTAAAGGATGAGTGCTGTAATAGTACAGCCACTTCAGACAAAAAGGCAGCCTTCTCTGGACCACATTTCCCAGGGAACTTTGTGGAAATAAGACTCTGCTCTCAGTCTCCTGATGTGAACAATTTCAGCAAAAGGGAGCGATGATGGGGGGCTCAGAAATATTAATTGAAAATGTTGCAATACTCCTGTCATTCTCTAGTGCCTCTTTATAGTCCACAATTTTCAATTGGTATACAAAAGAAAAAAATATTTCTGACTTGAAGTAATAAGGTGTCTCTACTTCAGCCTCTTTCAGAGACCTAAAATTAGGTTCTAGAAATTGTTACCCATTAAACTGTCACAGGCTTCAGACAATTCAATATTCTAGATTCTGTTTATCTTAGTCAAAAACAAAAAACAGATCAACAAGTAATATCTATGATATGTGATGCATTATTGATAGCATTATTGTAATGTGTTTGTGAAAAGGTGCATATCAGCAAATAATGTGGATTATATGTGAAACTTTCTAAAGAAAAAAAGTATAACATCCTATGCCTTTCTAAAAGACATTCCTATACCTAGTCTTGTTAACATCTGCAGACCACAATATTTATACTTCATCCCCATAAGAAAATATTTTGTTGATTCACATAAAAATAACATCCTACCATGCATGTAACATAATAGTAGAGGGTGTGATGTAGGAGGAAGAAACATATTGCAGCCACATTCAGTACAGAAATCAATATATCAATAATGTCACTAAACCTAAATTTCAGGTCTCAGAGCAATTTCAAAAATATTTACACTTAGGTTGGCATAATTCAAAAGAGCATACCGAAAAGCGATAGCAGTGCACATTGGCTTAAAATAAATAACAGTGGTTTGGGGTTGTGGGTTTGACATCTTATTGATGATAAACCTGCTACTTTGAAAGTAAACGCACAATCAGGCTGCCACCAATTACATTCACAGCATGTTTTCAGTTTCACCATAGCAAGTTACCATATGTACCATTGGTTTGAGTTTAGAAGTTACAATATACACAGATTATTATGGATTGTTTTTTGATTGATACAGACCATACTATATAAGCAAAACTTTACTTACAGATTCATTCAATATAATTATTCAATCTTTCTGGACAGAAGAAAAAGTGAAAAGAAATAGTATACATACAAATATCTTAAAAATGAAGATTTCTATAAGTACAGTATATCACTTCAAAAGAGATTCTGCATGTAGTAATAACAATAATGAGACATACAGTATAAGAAAGTTCATATTTATAATGTTCATTATTTGTTCTTTTAGAAACTGCATTTGACTCACAAAATGGTCTTCACTTAAAAACTAACAGACTAGGGAATATGTACTGTACTTATCCTTATAAATCTTTCAGAGTGATCCAAGAGTCAATAAACATTGTTCTTATGAGTGAAACAAATACTGCCACATTTATCCTTGCAGACAAACGTTTGAACAAAACTTTTGTCCTATTTTACAACTCCTGTCCCATTCGAAAACATGATTTGCATTGTATTAGTTTATATGTATGTGTATGTGTATTTTTTATAGTTTCACAGTTCCTACATGTATTTATTAACTTAATTACATTGTATTAGAGTGTAAAAATTATTAAACTGCATATTCCTTTATTATATCGCAAAAATATTTAGAAATAAAAGAATATGTGGCCAACAATGAATTTTCAGCTATGACAGTATAAACTGAGATGAGGTTAGAAACAGCATATGTTCTAGAATTCAAGAAATGAGAGCGTGTGTCCATTTCTAATTATAAACAGTAGAAAAAATAATAAGAAAAAGGCCTTTGTGATTTTTTTTTATTTCTAATTTTGATTTCCGCAAAAAATTCAATATATGATGTCATCTTTACTAATTCTAAAAAATGCTTGTTTCAAGAATTGTAAATAAACTTCCAATGTATTAACTGGGATTAAAAGAGTGAAATTCAGATTATTTGACTGATCAGTTATTAATTTAATGTAGTTACCACCAAAATGTTAGCAGCAGGGTCTGACCTCTATGATCACTGGTTGGTGCCTGGGACATGTCACTAGTAAACTGTGCCTGGGAGTCCCCAAACATCAGTGTGTAATTGGCAGAATACCACTGAGTTTAAAATGGGATTAGTAGGCTGGGGTCTTTTGGTGACACAGTGACCCCTGCAGCCTCATGGACTCTTGCAGGCTTGTGTTGTCAGTGAGAGACACGCTTCAGGTTCAATTGGCACTGAACCTCCTATACAAGGTTGCATAACCATTGACTTATTAAAACACAAATGTTTTGAAGTCCAAGAGATGAAAATCACACAACTAGTGAGTCCGTTAGCTAATATTCTAATGCTTATACAAAAATAGTGGCAATTTTAAGATTATGAAAAAATAACCACAACAGTTTAGTATTCTGAATATGTACAGTACTGTATATTGTATGGGTCGATCATGAATACACAACTCGATTATTTCTGAGTGTCTTACAGTTGACAACACTTTCTTTAAACATCCTAAAAGATCCTAACCTATAAAATATGAGATCACATTTTCTTAAGACCTTGAATTGTTTTAGTTGTTCTTAAAACTCTTTCTGGGTAGCACTTTGTATTTAAGTGAAGTTTAACTGGTGAATTAAGAATTTACATGAATGTACCCCAGTGTACCTGAATAAATTCTACATTTTCCATTATTTACCCTAGCATTTTCATAACTTCTCCACTTGCCAGAATGAAGACAATGGTGCTTCAGGATCAATATTCTATATGGAACTTGCATTCTGGGAATCTATATCACACAAGCTCAGATTGCATCTATCACAATAATGCATCTAGAATATGCAATTAAAACCCGTGGAACATGCAGTTCAATCTTATTTTCAGTCCTAACCAATATTCAGTTAAATCTTACGAGTTTAACAAACATTTACCTTTATCTTTTCAGTGCTCTATTTCACTACTTGAAACACATACTTATTTTGGCCACTAACTGACTTCCATACTAAACAATCCTGCCATTGATTTAAATAGCTGTTCAAACTGAGATGCCAACCTGTGACCCCTTAGATAAGTGACATTAAAAGTAAATGGCAAGATCATATTCCACTGCTATCGTGGTGGCCCAGAAAACTTCTCCCTGAAGACTAGCAGATCTCCTAGGAGGTTCTGAGTTCTTGAGCAATGATTCTTTGTCAATAATTACAACCTCTAATACAACTACTTATAAACCTACTTTGTAAACAGCCCAGAAATGGGATATTCATGGTAAGTTCCAAATTGTATAACTAACTTTAAAAGTCAAACATTATAATGTATTTTTCAATTTAAATCTGTGAAATATAACATGTTCTAATACTACCTTTTTAATACAACTTAACCTTTTGGAGTTTCTTTCTACTATGTATTACATTTCTAGCAAACTAATCTTGAAAGTTAAAGAAATCTATGTTAGATAGTGATGGACCATCCAACTGAAAAAATGGCATGGCATGTCTCAGATTGTACAGTATGTGCCTCTTTCGACTGAGTAAGACAGTTCTGGTAAGAAGCCACACCAAAGTTCTTGAGTTATTGCTTAAGCCATTGTAAATTTAGTCTAGCAGTAAAATATTTACTTATACAGAGATGAAATTGATTCCAAAAAGACTGTGTTCTATAAACACAGCAGCCAAATCAGTAAATAAAAACAATTAACTAACATCTCTCCATTTTTTTCACAGTAAGTAAAATGACTAAAATTGTTTTACGTTTTTTTAACAAAGCATGTTAAAAGTAAAATTATAAACACAGTAACATCTTGTGGTATTTGCTAAATGTATTTTCTCTGTAAAAGTTACCTGTAGTGGAGAAAACATGGCAGCTAGTTTGATGATCTTAAAACTATGTTTTTTTCTTATTTAATTTGACCTTTAGTCATTTTTTAATGTCTTGATGTGAGCTAGAAAGAAGATGCGCTCCCTGACAGTACTCATTTTCCTTTCTGAATTTGGAGGTTATGACAAAACATGTCCCATTAGACAGGTGTAACCTGATGAGGGCACTTGGTCTCTGAGTGAGAAGCAACCGTTAATCATGAGCAACGAAGTGGAAAAATAAGTTCCGGATATAATTTACACCAACAAAATATATCACTGAGCGGGCTCCCTCAGACAGATAACATGCTTCACTTCTATATAATTTAGTGTAAACAGTTTGTTGTACTTTGATCTTCAGAGCCAAAGAATTGTAAGGAATATGCACTACAAAATAATCCAAATGAATGATGACCATTGTCAAAATCAACTTGTAGTTTAAGTGTACTAACATGAATAATACACTGCTTACATCCTACATCCTACCATTAATCTTCAACCCAACCAGCCCCTTTATGGGTAGTCAATCAATATAGCATTCAAAGTGTATTTATTCACTGAATAAAAATGAAGTTTCAATATAGTCTTTAAACAGCTACTAAACGAATAGCATTTCAAATAATTACTTACAATATACACTTTATTCATTAATATATTTATAGTAAATATATTATTTTATATAAAATATAGCTAAAAAAATAAAAATCCCTATTTTATATAATCCCTAATAATGCACAGTCAAACCATTCCAAAATATTTTACATACTTTCAGTTTCTGCTGTTAAACTGTTTTTCAGCAACTAAAATTATAATATAAACAATTATAGTATCAGGTTGTGAGCTTATGAATTAATGTGTTCATGATAATCCTGCTGTTTGTATAGAGCTTGACATTTCTTTTAGCTGATAAAACATTTCTATAATACCTCCTCCTACAACCATAGTTCAAAAGAAAATGAAGAAACATTTACATTTAAAATTCAGTCAATAATCATCAAAATTAAATGTGTTACTCCACAAGATGTTCCTGTTTAAATAGGTAAAACTGAAAATGAAGTTGGGGCTACCAACTAACTCACTCAGTAAACAGTACGTTTGTGCCTGGGCTATGTCATGAGTTAACTGCGTATATCACATTGTTGGAGTTTTCCTGCTTGTCATGTCAGTGCCTATGTGGTTTGTCAGGTGCCCATGAGCAGTAAACTTGCAGTGTTGTTAATGAGAACCACAACACTTCTCTGCTTGATGAAAGTACTGCAGTTGCAGTATGAATAATGTGGTTGACTCAGCTTTCTCTTTCCATACATTGGAGGGTGGCATGCTGAGTGTACACCATATGTGGCTTTGCACAATGGCTATAGCTGATTGGAGTAGCTGAGTACAGGCAAATGTGAGATTATTGGAGCATATGAATAAAATGTTTCTTGTGTACAATTATTTACAAAGTGTGTATGTGTACTTAAAATGTCTTATATTTTTTAATTGCTGGAAGTATAATTCAAAGTGTAAAAATAAAATAAAGGTTTAGTATGTATATTATCAAGACAGAAAAATGTGTAATTGAGAAATTCACAGCCTTACAGTAAATCTGTCACTGGACCATTCTGGATCATTAATTTCAATCTTGTGAAGTAATTTAACAGTCCGAGAAACTTAGTCGTGTGTAGTCTTTACATAAAACATTGCTTAGTTAGGTACTTTCCAATAAAGTTTTTTGTACAGCAGATAAAAAAACAAAGAGACATGAAAAAGCCTATTAAAATAAATAGATCAAGCCTGGCTTCATGTTCACTGACAAGGTCATAGGAACCATATTTTTAGAAAGCATGAAAAAGGTGAAGACCTAAATAACAGTAAAGCTATTCATTTTCAATTGACCGTGTTCTTAGCCTCATTTCCAGTATTGTTAATCCGTATGTAGTTTGTTAGCTCCCTGCTCTGTTGCCTAGCAATAAAAACAGAATAGTATGTCCAGTGAGTACCTGTCACCCTCCAGTGCTTTTCTGGAAAGACAGAACAGCAAGTATCACTCCAGCCAAAGGAATAAACATCCCATGGAAACTGTCAAACTGTTGACAAAGAAAATTGTCCTTCAAATTATGGAGCTATTAGTCTACAAGTTACAGTAATGGTAACTTAACAAGGTACATGTAGGTAAGGCAAGGCAAGGAAAGGTAAGCCCCCCTGTTCCCCAAATCTATGGCTCAAATTCTCTCTTTTGAAAATGAATGTAAAATTAATCTAGCTTGCAGAATTGTCAAATATCATGAGGAACAGCTGGGTAGTTAGATAAAGAGTTGGGTAGCTAGATAAAGAGTAATAGAAAATTCCGAAAGTAAACATGAAAATGTTTAAAGACTGTTAACTTACTGGAATGAGAACAGACCTTGACTGAACCTAGATCTTTTATCATTGTGTACAGTATATACAAGTACTGGAATCATGGTACAAGCCCTTCTTTCAGAGGTTTCACAGGTGAGAACATGTTTAAGATACCATGGGATGTGAGATCTGTGTGATGTATTGTTGAATATTACAAACATCATTTCATCTGCTCCATACATTAAAACTAATACAGTATGTTAATCACAGCAAAAAGTTATCTTAAAATGTATTTCTTATTCACTTAAATTTATGTGGAGATTATTGTCTAACAAAACATTAGCAGAGAAACTTCCTGGTGTTTATACTAATAATCATAATTGTTGTATCATTTCCATTTTTGCTGTTTTATTTAAAATGTTTCCCTGTACGATTTTCACCATTTCTCTCTAGGAAAAACAATTGCTTATGAAGAAGATTTTGTAGCTCATCATTAAATGAAGAGTTTCTTAGTCAACAGCCCTACAATATTTCTTTTTAATTGCCTGTAAATTCAGAATACAAAATTGTTTTGAAAATTATATTTTAAAATAAAATGCTTACTTTGGCTGCAAAGATGGATATTATAAACATGTTATTTTAGCTTAGAGATCCCATACCTTAACTTATAGTAATCAGCATTCGAAAAATAATCTTATTAATTCTGAAAGATAAATATTTTTTTAACTTCTTCAGATATTTTCTAATTATTATTACACTTGTTACAGTACTTCCAGATACAAATGTACATCAAGAAAGTATTTGAATGCAGCTTTTAATTAGAATTTGAGAACTATGTAAGACATAGCTTCAGCAAGAGTTAAGTTTGAACTGACATTGGTTTTGTCAGTAACTGAACTGCTTTAGCAGCGAAAGTAAAATTAAAGGACTCAACAAGACCTCACAGGAAACTTTAGAGAGCACTGAAAGAAATCCAGGGTAAAATCTGCTCTGCTCTGGTAACTACATTACAACTGCTCTATCAGCAGGAAAGAGATTGGAACTGCTTGGCTGAAAGCTCAATGAACTCACAGCAAGTGGGGCCTGCACCCTGAGTAGAGTAAACAACATGCTTTGGACATAAACAAGTGAGCAGTGTCATTGAGTGGCTGCTCTGCTGACACTCCCACAGACAACAGATATCACAAGAAGGTGGCTGAATAGGAGAGGCCAGATAAGGAGCAACAGAGTCTCCTCTGTTTTTCAAAGTGGCAGACGCAAGACGAAGCACTGACACATGTCAATGTCCCTGGGAAGTGTCTGCTTAACGCTTAACAATTGCATGCAAATGCATTCTAAATCAGCATTCAAGCTTATAGTCACTGATCCAGCTGGGAGGGAGTAATTGATCAGAGCAATGATGCTCCTGAGACTCAAAGGAACTCTAGATTAAGTTTTTTGTAGAATCCTAAACTGGAAACCAACCAAATAGTGAAGTAGCAAGATTAAGTGCCTCTGGGCTGAGAGGTCAAGGGTTTTCAACCTCAACTGGGACTTGGATTATTCTGCAGGTCAAATTAAAAATAAGTACTTACAACAGGCTACACATCTATTATGTGGGAGGTAAATCCTTTTCCAGTACTCTCATTCCTCACTATACAAGCAAGATTGGTTCCAAAATTTCTGCTCGTAGACAAAAACTCATAAAAGCAACACTAAATTTCCATTAAAATACATGTTAATGTCTCAGATTTGTTCCAAGTGCTCATAACTGGACATAAACCAGTTGAGTTTAGGTACTTCTCTGAATTGTTTGGCACCATACTGTACATTTTATTTTGTATTTTGAAGTTAGGTGGAGGAATAAAATGTGCACGATCTCAGTACACATGAATAAAAAATATTACATGAACTAATCAAAATATCTTGCAAACAAAAAAGATTAGTCAATAAATCATAGAAAATGAAAAAGAATAAAATATATAACTGTAAAAGAAAGATGTAAAAGCATTCTGGTGATATTGATTGATGAGTATGCATTCATAGTGCACATAATCAAAATAAAATATTTAATACTATAAATGTTAAATTTGTGAATCAATATTACTTTTACAGATTATGCATTTAAAATATTTTTCTACAGTCAAGAGGTATGAAAAATGAAAATGGAAGGAGCTACACGCGTGGAGCTTGTAAAAGTGGGGGAAGTTTAACAAAACTAGCTATGTATATACTGTATATCGCTCATTTTAGCCAGTTCTCGCAAGTAAAGTGCTCATTTAATGGAGATCAAGTTTACCATAGAAGAAATAGTAATTTAATTTTCTGAAAAATTAGGGACCAATTCTGTAGCTGTGTTTAGATTTTGTGTATGTTCAAAGCAAACGTTTGAGCTTTTTAGCAATTAAAAGACAAATCAATCTGAAACTGAATCCAACAAGACAACTCTATCTTGGGCGTTCAAGGCAATTTTTCCTTCATTTGCAGTAACTCAAATGAAACTTTCACCTCAGGATTTTGAGGACTTTCATGATTTTGTTACAGTAAGGTTCAGAGGTGGAAAACCCCAGAAGTGAAATTTCATCACTCAGGCACAGGAATAATATTACAATGCTTGTTACCTTTATAAGGTCCACCCAACATTCTCAGTTAAGGAATAGCACATTTATAAGTACTTTTGCTGAGGAAACTGAAAATCTATGCATATGCATTTTTAATGAAGGATTTTCAACATATTACAGCAACAAATAAGCAGCAAACAAGAGATCATTTATTTACCCAAATGAATATTAATATTTATGTTTCTATTGTTAACACTGGGGAAAAATAATTATTAGAAACAACAAAGAAAAACAATAAATAGACTTTGGACCAGATTTAATTTTTTGTACTACTGCAAACTCAAAAGGATATTTTTTTTTCAAAAAAAGTGAAAAAATAATTAAATCATACAAAATATCATTACAATTAATCAAAGTTGTGACCAGTCATGCACACTCAAAACAAAATTGTTCACAACAGTAATTGTAGCCTATAACTACCCTGATGTTAATTCATACATTGAACAGTTTTAATACCACTCTGAAAATGTAATGTGAATTACTAGGCATTTTATATAACTGCTAACTAAATATGGCAAGTACAAGTCTTAATACTATATGTTCTCCCTGTGTTAACCTGGGTTTTCGCCAGGTGCTCTGGTTTCCTCCTATAGGCTTCTTAGAAAACTGGCACAGGTCAGAGTATGTGACTGGTGGTGGACTGTTGTCCCATCCAGGGTGTACCCAGCCATATGCCTATTGCTTGCAGGGATGGGTTCACACTCTCCTGTACTGGATAAAGCAGCTAGAAAAGGATGGATCATATATTCAAGTGATATATTTTTTTAATAAATTCCTTTTTTAGTTATTTTTTTTAGTTTTTAGAAAAAAGTTAAAATATATAATATTATCACTAAAAAAATGAGTCAAACATTTTAGATTTATTGGGTATTAGGTTAACAATAATGGAGTTATCTTTAAAATCAATGTGTTAAATGATATACCTTTAAAAATGTCTTATTCCAAATTTGAGGATCTACAATTGAGGTTGCCAAAGATAGGAGCACATTTAAAAAAAAAAACATCTCATGTCTGTGGTGTACAGGAAACAAACCATGATTTAATTAGATGACTAGCCAGGTACTGTATATGCTAAATTTAAAACTAATGTAAAATGGTATAATTCTAAAAAGCTTTATTTTAAGTTCAGGACAATAAAGTAAAACATAAATGAAATCTCATTTCAGAGAATCGTGGTTCCCATGGTAATTCCAGCAGTCAGTGTTTTAAGCTTTCACTAAATATCGATTTGCCCAAAAAATATTTTTGAGGCTTTACATTATTGAAGCCCGTTTCCGCCAGGGAGTGAAAACAAACATGCTATGGTATCTCGCAATTGCGACTTAATATATCAGAATTGCGACTTAAAAATTCAGAATTCCAACTTTATATCTCAGAATTCCGACTTAAAAACCCAGAATTCTGACTTTATATCTCAGAATTCTGACTTAAAAACCCAGAATTTTGACTTTATATCTCGCAATTGCAACTTTTTATCTCACATTTGCGACTTCAAAATAGCCCACATTTCATTGTCTGTCCTTTTGTTATTTTAACGGATTCGGGTTCTAGGGCTGGTGCCCTCGCCGCTCCCACCCTAGTTCAGGCCTCACTGCATTGGCTCGAACCCAGGTCTTGCCAGCTGAGCTAAAGAACAGTTTCTTTAGCCCGTGCAGCCAGCATCCCTGTTATGCACAGGGTAGGGCGGTGCCATCACCACACTGTAACCAGATCGTACAACCTGTATGTCGGCCGTTCCATTACACTATATTCATAAATCGTACAGGATCATAAGATATATAGGCCTGAAGACTTGTCTTGTACAGTGCCCTGATAAAAATCAAATTAATTTCACTAATTTTTATGGAATCCCTTTTCTGCCAGTGAGGCTTCCATAGTACCCGGATGGAATAGTGGACAGTAGGCTTTTTTAAAAAGTTTTTATTTAAACACCAGAAATAAAAAAACGGAGACAGAATATGAAAAAAGATACAGAAATAGACACTTCACATCCAGAGGAATTCACAATTATAAAAGATGAAACTTATACTTTTTACATATTTCCATTGTATGTCCTTTTTTACTTTAAAAAGAAGGTCTTCTTTAACTCAGACCTGGGTTCGAGCCAATGCAGTGAGGCATGAACTAGGGTGGGAGCGGCAAGGGGCACAAGTCCTAGAACCCAAATCCGTTACAATAACAAAAGGACAGACAATAAAATGTGGGCTATTTCGAAGTCACAATTCTGAGATATGAAGTCGCAATTCTGAGATGCTAAGTCGCAATTGAGAGATACCATAGCACGTTTTTTTTTACTCCCTGGTGGAAACGGGCTTCCATATTACATAGAGCAAAGATTACAAATCACATCAAAGACAAGAAACTTGCTACTTTATAGTGAGCCTTTGTGTGACTGCAATCACATACAACAGTGTTATACTGTATCTCCAGTTTCAGTTACTGTATGTATCATTTAATGAAATGCATAAGTTCTTACACACCAGTATATTGGTAACTGATTAATATATTTAAATTGATTTTACTTAACTCCAATTTTTAAATGGTCTGTATTCTGCCAGTAATGGTAAATCATAAAAAACTTGAATGCTACACAGCAAATAAAAATGCATATCCTAAAAGTGTCATTGATGAACAATTTAGTAAATACAATATTCACACAAATGTTGAACTGGTACCATCCTGCTATCTATACTGATACTAAGATAGCTTAGTATCAGTAGGATGTAGCCATGAGCAAAGACAACCAGGTAATGCACTGAAGCTTAGCAGGCTTCAAATAAAAGATGCCAGTTAATCACTTGAGGCAAAACATTTACACTGAGTGAAACACTTAAAAGGTTAAATAATAATACAATAATTACAAAAGACTAACATAGGATACCCAAAAAACAAGGTAAGAAAATAATGTTGCCATTACAAACACAAAAAAGTGTATCTTCTATGTAAAGTCTGCATGTTCTTGTGTTTACTTGGATTTTATCTGGATGTTCCAGTTTCCTTAGAAAATAATGTTTTCACCTTCCAAATGACATGTTGGCGAGGTGAATTGGTATATCCAAATTGTTCTTGTGGTTGACTGCTTGTGTGTCTCTAGCAATGGGCAGGCTTTCAGATATTGGATGGATTAAATGGCAAAATTGAATATTCTTTGATACTTTTTATATGTTTCAGTCTCCATTTCCCCCCAAAATGTTAAATATTCTTTTAATCATTTAAAGTTAAATGTGTAATGTTTATAGTTTGTTCTTTAGTGTCAAAGACATGCGTAACATGACACGATAATTCAAAGAATATTACCCGTCTATCTGTCAATGAAAAATAGTTTTCTGTATATTATAAAGGAAAATTATTCTTCATAATTATTCTAAAGTCTCTTTCCTAAGACTCAGAGACTATAATAATTACAAGGTTTCACAAGCATTGCAGCATGATAGTCTTAATCTACAAAAAACTATCAAAAGACAAACGTGCAACACTAATGAAAATGAGTTCCTCAACTAACTAAATAATCTAATTTAGTGATTCTCTTATGTAAAGTAATATTTTAAGCATGAAAAAATGCTTTCGTAATTGATACTGTAATTCCAGATTTTAGAATTCTAGATTCAGTCTTCAGAAAATGATCCCTTTTTAAATTGTGTTTCATTCTGCTTTGCATTGTCCCTTTCAATGTTTTTTTCATTCTTGGGGGATTTTTTTCCTGTGTACAGGAACAGTAACAACAACCAGTACTGGCTTTCCCAGGGAAGACTTTGTCTTCTTCTCAGATCTTTTCAGCTGAATAGAGTACAAGCAGGGGATTTGCAATGGAAGAGTGGTAAACATATTGTGAAGCCAGTCAAACATATGAGGAATATTAGTATGGAGACACACATCAAGGTCTCAAGATCTTTTTTAAAGAATATTCACAGATTGATTTAATTATTTTCTTTTTTTTCTAGCACTCTCAAATATTGTTGGATATCTTTTAAAATGTTTATGCATGACTGTTTTAGCCCTATGTTCACAGGGAAAGAAATCACTAAATTATTTAGTTATTTGACATGTTACAGGTAATTAACAGCTTTAACTTCAAATACTAAATTTCCTATTTCAGTCATTAAAGTAATTCTGTTCTAACTAACCTGAAGTGTTAATCTATCCATGTTTGCTAGTTTTATATCCTTATTTTACTTTTCCTTGATTCTTTACATGAAGTACATTTACATCTAATTAATTTTCCAAATATGGCTTTAGACAGAGCACAAAGTGATTTATGCCCAGAGTATACATGATGGGAAACACCTGGATGATACTTTACCTTTATATTTTTTTCCTATAACTTCTGTTAGTGAATTGACAACATATCATCAGACCTATGTAATCCAAACTTGAAATAATCCATCTTCTGTCATTCAGATCATTCTGTCTCATTCACTTTTTTTAACACAGCTATCAGGTTTTGAATATCTGCTGCTTATGGTTTCTACTTATTTTGTTGAATATTGTTTTTTGTTTGTTTGTTTGTTTGTTTGTTTGTTTCTTTGTTTTACATGAAAATTTTCTTCCATTAGGAGAAAAATCAAAGACAATCATATTTTTGATGTCATGGAATCTCTTTTGGTATTCTTTTTCAATCAACTGGCTTCTACTACATTTTCCATGGCTTTATTGTTTCAATTAATTAAGCTTCAGAAAATCTGTCTGCACCTTTTTGACTCTCAGTCTCAAGGAACAATAGGATATAACATTGCATGCAGTTTCTGAGGTAATATGTCAGTAAAACGTATAAATTGTTATATTCTTCTCAAAAGTGGGTAGCAATGATATGTTTCTTGTATACTTTTTTTGCTTATAGCAGAATTTCAAAAGGATTCACACTGCAGTCTGCTGACTGAAGTATTTCAAACATTTAATACACCATACTGTATGTCCATCCCCTATATTTCTGTAAAACACATTTCCATTGCTTGGTGCAGTTTAAGGTGATTTTATTTTGTGAAGATTTTTTTTAATGAACATAAGCTACAGATGATTTTGTATGATGCCTTTTTTTCTGCAAGCAAATAAATGATTTGTAAATCATTATTTTACACTTCCTTAAAACAGATTTTATTCTTTAAACAGAAGTTCAGGAGGAGGTCAGATCTTAATCCCACCTACTCTCGATCTGCTACATATAAATATTTCACCTCCTGAGATCAATTTTGCCCCTCCTCTCTCATCCTGTCATTCACCCCATTTTCACTCTTTCAGCAGTTCCCTGACTTATTTCTCGCAAAGTGAGGGGGGTCTTGACAGCCTTGTCTTTGTGATAAATTTGCTATTTCCTCAGTCAGATGAGTTACACCATATTATTTTTCAATATAATATCCTAATAAACGTTGTCATTAAGTAGGGTTTGACCAATCAAACGGGATTTCTCTCAGGAAAAAGGCAGTTATTCCTTATTATACTTGTTTTCTCTTTTTAAACATAATGTACACTATTTATACAAGACGTGTGGATTTTTGGTAAGACTGCTATATGTTTTAAAATTAAAATGCATTACATATTAATTTATATTAGATAAAGAATCTAATCCTCTTTGAAAATGTTCTCTACATCACAATAACTTATGGTTTATAGTCATTCATACTCTATTTTTATATGAAACTGGTATTTCAAAAAGTAATTGTGCTAAAATAAGAAAACAGCTGTTACTTAGATGTATGTAGTAATGGACATGTTGTACACGATAGTATATGAAATACTATAAATGAGAGGAGGCCAATTGGCCTATTTGGTTGTTAGTAAATAAGAATGTAAGAAAGGTTACAAATCAAGTAATACTGGCACTATTCAGCAGTGTACAATATGCAATATTGAATATATGTGCAATATTCACATACAGTACCTAGAAATTTAGAACTTACAGTAGTTGTGCTTATTAACTATACCCACAAAATATAACTTAAATTGTGCTAGTTGTATCCATAATCAGGTCCAAATTAGGGCCTTCAGGCAGTTTGTCATGTAAACTGAGATGATATTTGATTGAAATAAACCTGTTAGTTTATTAAGAAATCAATCGTGGTGTGTAAAAGAACTAAGAAAGCATTTAGTTGTTTAGAAAAACACATTGTATCACATGTATCTGAAAAATCAGATGTTCAGTGATGACACTGCATTTGCTTGGAGGGAAAAAATTCTTATTGTGAGTTTAAGTTGTAGGAGTGCATAGGACATGTCCTACAAGAAAGGATTAAAAGTATGGAAAACAACCATGAAAAACATTCAGGTCACTAATTCGTGTTGTTCTTCTGGTAGGCAATACAGTTCTTTCCTCAAGTGAGTCCTTCAATAAGAGCTCACACCATTGTGAGTTATTACTAAGTACAGATGCTACTTAATTACCTTGACATTCTTTCAATGGGTGTCATGGACCTTATTTATTTTACAAAACCCATCTGGGCAATTGGAGAAACCATAATAAGAAACGTCTTAAGTTTCAGACATAACATCAATATATCCTAAATGAAACCTTATATGGCCATTAGGGCAATGGGCCATTCAGGAAAAAAATAACAACCATGTCTTGTGATTGCAATACCAGCGTGTCAGTCTGTCCTGATACTGATGCAAAAGCTAGACACCAGAAGAACACACGCAAAGAAAATTCTTATGGATAAAATAAGTCCTCTGTACACACTATTTCTATTTCTTTACAAATACTTCTTCCAAGTCAATGAGGTCAACAATTCTGTCAGTCAGAGAAAATATTTAGTTTTGCATCTCCTTTGTAGTGCACATACTACAAAGGAGATGTAATAATAATGATAGAACTTCTAATGAGTCTTGCTAAACAGCATAATAAAAACAAATATGAATAATTTAAATACAAGCTTTTTTTAATATTTCTGGATTTATTATTGGTACAACGTGCTTAAATCAAAACAAAAAATATCCCCCCAAAATGGTAATAGGATCTTTTATCATCAAATCATGTTGTGTGATATTTTACATTAGTATTGAAACTGAAAAAATGTTTTATCAACTCTAAATAACATTTACAGTTGATAACAGTTATTTTACAAGCATCGGCTAGTTAACAAATATGTGAAGTATAATAGAAATAAATCAAGATAAAGGTGATGTATTCTTATATCTACATAGGTTGTGCCCTAAAGTTTCTCACTACTCCAGTGCCTTCTGACACAGAAAGTTGTATTTGAAATGAGTTGTCACTGCTTTGACAGCCATCTTCCCATGGCTGAGAGGAGGCAGGGCAGTGGGGAGCAGAGGTAGTGGGGGGTGGGGAGTGACTGGTAAGGGCAGCAGGGAAGTATCATTCCTTAAGAGCCTGGAGTCAGTGCTGGAGAGGGAGTATCTTGGAGCCAGTGGAGAGATCCCCTACAGAGAACAATGGCCTGTGTCACAGCCTGCAATCGGGAGCAGGACACAGAAGTCCTTGCAGTGGAGCAAGTGACGGAGATGGATTGTTGTGACTAATCTTGGAGCTGGATTGTGGGCCAACACTGCTGTGCACCACCAACCTCCCAGAGAGAAAGGCATGCATATCTTTCAGTGGCCCCATAAACTGTCGTAGTGTGAAATGGCACTAGTGACCTTCTCATGGAGAGGCAGAAGAGCAGAAGGCATGCAGCATCATTTTACAACAGCAAATGGGTCAATGTCCAGCCCAATTAAACCCTCCTTAACCTTCGCCTCACTAGACCCCCACCTTCCCCTGTCATTTGTCTTGTAGTTTGTCTTAAAGACGCATTATCACTACAGTCTCAGCCATTCATGATAATGTCCTTAGTAGGAGAACTCGCATAAAAACTACAACAATACATGTTTTGAAGAAGTAAATCTAACTGGTGTTCCAAAAAAGTACTTTCAAAAGTGAATACTGAATAGTGAATACAAAATTCTAATTGAATTGAACTCCATATTGTATGAAAATGAGCACCCTTGACCCTTGACAAAGAGTGCTTCATTGCACTATGCCTGGGGAGCACTTGTTTTTAATATTGTTTTATTGTGGTGTAATATGTACTTCAGTATTTACCAAATACAGCATAATTAATGGGCAGGGGAAGTATGTCTGTATGTTAGACATATCTGGAGTGTTTTTTTTTGTGTATATAAAAAGTGTTTTTGTAAATACCTATAGAACTGTTCAAGTTCTATGGGACAGCAGAGATAATGAGTTTGAAACATGTACTGTCAAGTTGTTTCTTCTCATCTTACTGTACTTGATATTATTTCTGTTTTACACACACCTTTTTCCATGTTATTATGTTAAGACATTAAATTATAATTTGGTATAATTAGTTAATTTTCCTTACTCCTTACAATTACCTCATCACAATTTGTATTTCACTAAAGTGAAATTTTCAGAAACCCTCACAGCATAGATACAATGTATTAACTAACTTTTATCACTTGGTTTTGGACTCACACTTGAAGGCTGAGTTACTCAGAACTTTCATTTTGATTTATATATGTTCTTGCCTTTCTTGGTCAGGGGGGAGAAATTACTGTAACTGGTAAATGCATTTAAAAATCATCCTTAGTACTGAAACTGCTTTCATCTTCATAGATTTGGACAAGGTTATGTAGCCTTGTTGTGTTATCTGTTTCCCATGTGACTTATTTATTCAAATAGTTCAGGTAATTAAATTTATTACCTTTCTCCCAATAATATATGACATGCACTGTGCTAAAATTCTTTTTCTTTTTGCATTTGATGTAATAATGCATGGACCTAATTCCTAAACTAGGAATGATTCCATTACTTTTGACAGTAAATTTTCAGAATACTCCAAAATCTCAGATATACAGTACCACAGTCCTGTCATGTCAGCTCTACTGAAACACGTAACAGAGAAATTACTTTTTCTTTTAATAAATTCCTTAACATTCTGCAAGAAAGTATGTTTAGTTTTGACATGACAGACTCTGGCAGAAATTGGCAATCATTACGTTTCAACTTTATATAAATTCTGCATTGGGATGTAATTAACAGTGGAACTTGGTTTCAGCTGCTCTTGGGAAATCTTTTTTTTTCAAACACTATTTATTCAAAAAAGACAAAAAACAAGATAAGAGCAGATGGAGATGACTACAGAAATTCAAGGCTTTTGTTTTCATGCAATTTGCTGTCATCACAAAGGAGTAATATTGTTCTCTATTAGAAAGGAAGTTCTTTTTACATTCCCATCTCATAAAAACACACTTAAAAAGCAATAAAGAGGTTTCTACACAATGGATAATAAACATGCTGCAGGCACCAAAGAGGAAAGGACAATAAAATAGTGTTCTTACACCACTGGAATCAATGTCAGTTCTACTTCCTTAAAGAATTCAATGAAGATGACCTACTGTAGGAGAAAAAAATCCATTAGTGTTTAAGATTTCGATAGTTAAACACTAATGAAGGAAAATAAGATATGTATATATGGGACATGTTTTCAATAAAACAATTCAT
Source organism: Lepisosteus platostomus (assembly GCF_059453375.1). Classification (NCBI taxonomy): domain Eukaryota; kingdom Metazoa; phylum Chordata; class Actinopteri; order Semionotiformes; family Lepisosteidae; genus Lepisosteus; species Lepisosteus platostomus. Next base: position 43,549,721 of record NC_142613.1, read on the forward strand.
CTTAATAAAAAGTCACTGTTAATATGAGACTTTCTCAAACATCATGTCACAAGAATACGTATTAACAGGAAAATGTATTTAAAGTTAATTATGATACCAACAAAAAAGGCATTGTCTTTTTTATTTGTATATATTTCATAAAGCTGGGAATTACAAGAGCATGTAAATAAGCTTAATGATAAAAAATGTGATAATAGTGACATGAATAAAAGATGCATATATATTTATACAAAAAAATGTTTAAAAAGCATCACTGAAGACCACCTCGCAGTTTTCAGTACTTTGCCCAAATAAATTACTCTGGCCAAGGCCAACAAAGGAATGATATATGAGAACACCGCTGAACACTCAGGGATAGTCTCCTGACCGCGGGATTTCTGTGCAAATTCCAGGTCTCTCCTTCCCTATTGGCAGGATAATGTGGCTCTATAGAGACAAGAGGTCGAGTGCTTGAACCTCCCACAGTAGGTATCCAAAAAGTAATCAAGGACAGCCAGCAGGGAATGGATTCCAGCAGAATACTGTGGTGAGGGCCTTTTCTGCCCCCTCCCCAGGTACCGTGAGGCTGGGAAGATTCCTGGCCCTGCTGGTTTAATTTCTCTGACGACCACACTAATCACACATTTCCCATAATTAACATCTTTCTTTCACGCCCTCCTTCTCTGTCACTCCTAAGGCCCCTCCAGCTCTGCCAAATGCACAGACAATGAGGTGGGCACTGCTGCAGCCCTGGGTAGCCAGACACCTGATGGAAGCCGAGCTGCTTTGATAAGCCCCCCACACACACACACACCCCTCCTTCCCACTTTAAATTTGCATTCCTTCCCAGGTTTGACAAATAAAAGTCTTGAAGCTGGTTTCCATTTTCACAGCTCCAGATTATATTTCTGCACATGAAGGGCAGCCAACAGTTTAACTAAATAAAGTGCCTTTAATGTTAATGTACCACAAACATGCCAATCATACAATGCACCATAAGGTCATGATTTGGCACATTAAGTGCTGACAAAAGTTAATTAGGCTCTCACCAGCAGTTATTCTGTCATTAACCCCTTCTAGGGCTCTAGGAATTGCCTGGGGTGTCAAAACCCGGTGTAACAATACAAAAGGTGTTAGGTGCAGTTTTAAGTGAGGTTGTTTTTTAAAATAAAAAAAGGAAAATATGGTGGACTTCCAACAGACCATTTGAAAAGAATGTTACAGTAGTCTTGTTATCATCCTGATAATGTGCCATTGACATTCAACACCTCATTTTGAAACAAGACAAGTTTACTACTGCACACATTTCCTTCCCTGGCAAGCAACGGACTCACGGCTGGACACACTCTGAATTGGAAGCCAGTCTATCGCAGGGGATTACTATAATTCTCCTGAATAAATATTAAATTTGTGAAACAGAAAATACTACACTTTAATCTCTATAAAATAAATTAGTATTGCACAGATATACATACAAAACATATACAGTAAGTAGTCTTATGAAAGACAATGTGCATTTTCAGTTCTCTTCTGGAGCTTTTACTTTTAAACATTTTGAGAATTACATTATGAGAATGCTTTAGAGATCACATTCTTTCCTGCATTTCTGGGTAAACCCTATGAATATGACATGTTAAGAAATGTGTGCTTGTTAGTCTGTGAAAGCAGACATACAATACATAGGCATTAAAACCACAGACATTCACTGCATTCAATCATATGACAGTGATGCCATAACTCACCAAATGAGATACAATCTGTTGAAATGTGGTTTGTAGCAATTTTATAAGGTTATTAGGGTATCCTAATCTATCTATCCACTATCACATGTCCCCCATAGTGATACCAACTGACAGGAAGCATTTCTGATCAACTCAATCCAGGTGAACCATATTTAAAGACTGTACAACAAGATATTCAGTTTTGATTAACAACTGTAGGGTTTGCACAGCAACAACTACAGCTGTTAACATCATTGAACATCATGAAATACACCAACATCTGATTGTACACATCACTGTCACCCCTACAATGGTTAATATCGTGACTACAATGCACATCTGCAGTCTGTGCATCAAGTTCAACAATCTACTCCATTCTGTGTTTTCTAATCCTGGTTCTGTGTCTCACATGATAAAGTACAGTACTTATATACAGGGGCAACCATAGACCATAGGCAATGTCTATGAAGAATAGGAACCTTTTCATAAGTGGTGATCTAATGGTTTTTCAGGCCATAAAGTAAATGTCAAACTTAGGGGCCAGAATGTTGCTGTAGTATTGTTCTGGTATTTGTTTCTGCATAGTGACAATATTATGTTGACTACCACTAATACAACCCCTTAATTATACTAATAATCATGATAATAAACTTATGACAAGGACTGATCAAGACTGTAATTCTTTCTGGGATCAAGGCTTGCAAATGGCTTCCATGGTGAAAAGTTGTAAACCAACTGAACACCAGCAAGACGAGCTAGATAAATATGTACAGTATATCGGTGTCATCCAATGTCAATGAATGGTAATTAGGAATATTCCCTTAGTGTGTAAGCAACAGTCCTGTTAGACTCAGCCATTCGTGTTTGCTTTCTTATGGCAAAAGTAACAGTGAACACATTTAAAATTTAATTGAATGCTAGTCACCAGAATTAAATGTACAATTTGGACCATACCACATATATTTTCTTTTGAATTTCCATGTTACAAATTTGATTATAAATATCTGTTATATGTTTAATTATACTCCATGTATAAATATTGACAGATAGCCTAACCAAATGAACTTAACCTCACACGGTCCAATACGGTCCAATACTTACCTTGTGTCTGGATAAATAATAATCATCATCATAATTTTATAGCAATGTCATGACACATCATCTCAAGGCAAAAACAACAAATTGTAAACAAATTAATATGTTAAACAGAATTAAATACTAGTGTATTATAATAGTGTTTAAGACAGTAATTTAAAGAGCTAACTGACTTGTGAGGTCTAATATGAGATTGCAGCTCACTCAGCAATCTTGGCACAACTGAACAGAAACTGAATTCTGGGAAACCAGGCCTCAGTTTGAGAACTGAAAGAAGGCCAGTCCATAAAGCACAACCTTTTGGTGTACAGGAAGTAAATAGTTCATGGTGGTCTTTAAAGGTGAGTAGCAGTATTTTGAATTCTGATATTCACAAGGAGACACTGCATCCTTAATGTTCTACCTCTTGCACTGTGTAAGGGTCTCCATGGAAAAAAAGCTGAGCAGGGCAGCCCAGATATCCCTTTCTTCATCAACAACCTCAAGCACTTCCTATGGAATTCCCAGTGGGCAGTGCCCTGTACACTTCTGATGGGAGGCACCCAGGGGAATTGTCACCAATTACCCAAGCCAACTCAACTGGCTCCTCTCGATCCAGAGAAGCAGCAACTAGATATACAGTAGTCGATCTTACCTCTACACACAGCATTGCCTCTAGAACCAGACTTCTCAGTCAGTGTCACGCCCTCTACATCTAGAGTGACAGTCAGGAGTGGTGTCTCTCTTACTCTGGAGGTCCACATTAGAGACCCTGAGTGGGTGTGGGGATACTCATGAGTCTCCAGCTACATGCCATACAGTTGGAATTTGTTGTGGGGGACAAGAGGATCGCCTCAATATGACTATGTGTTGCAGTGAGAAAAACTCTGACTCTATTGTTCGTGCTTATGCAACTGTGGAGAGCATTCAGCCTTCCCACCTGTTTAGTTGTTATTGGACTTCTGTACTAGTCATGGAGACAGTGCAAGGATGCTAAAATCTGAGATTTTTGCTTGTGCATTTTAGTTTACGTTATGAGTTCCGAACATAATTTGTTCCTAACTTGTTAGGAACATACAATATTTAGATACACCTGCAAGAACTGCATTATCATAATCATGCTTAAAAAAACCCAAAACAAACATGTAGTAGCTTTTCTGCATTAGACCAGGATAGAGCAATATCTGGCAAATGAAAAAAACACACCTTCAGAGTATCACAAATATGAGATTCGAATGCAATCAGAGATGACACTATGATTCCTCATCTAGTCTAAGTTCATAGAAGAGATAATCAGCATAACTTTGCAATTATCAGAGTTCAAAGGTAAAAACAATCAATTAAAAGAACACATTATAACACCACCTACAGTAAGCAGAGTAAAAAGGCATATTTTGCTTAAATAACTGATGCCACATTTATAAAGAATTGGGCCAATGGTAACATATACAGTATGTAATGAAATTAATATGAATGATAAATACAATACAGCAGGGTCTCAACATCTGAGAATTTAACATTCATTAATTTACTTGTTCGCATTTAAGTCTGGCCAATGTGGTCTTGGATGGAAGAAGAGCAGAGTGAGATTAAATCAATTTAATCAATTTCCCTTCGGGATCAATAAAGCCTTATCTATCTATCTATGAAACCAAGCTGAAGGTTGTTAACCAAAACTTTCACATTTGCCACACAACAGACTAGGATTGCCAGACAAATCTAGCTAGTGAGTGAGCCTCTCCCTACCGCTTACCCAAGTCGCTATTACCCACCATCCACATCTCAACGTGGTCTTGTTTTTGTATTGTATCGAATGCTCCCATTTCTGTGTCGGTGGTGTTTGTATAATGACAGGCTGGAGACGACTTTACAGGCTCACTGACAGTTTTATTGCCCCTTTCATTAGAGTGGGGCATGCTAATCACGGAGCTGGAAAGGCAGAGAAAGTGCAGGCTTCCACTGGATGCAGAGGAGGGATTCATGTTGTTTATTTTAGCAGATTACTATAAGTTTGTGATTACTAATTTGTTTTAGTTGATCAATTTTATTTTAATTTGACTACATACATACTGTATACTGTAATATATTATGCAACAGTATATGGGTGGACTATTATTAGATTTAAAATATACTGTGTTAAAAACAGTGATTTCAAGTGACCTTAAGTACTGGAATTTATTAACTTCAAATTTGAGAGTGTATAGGCATTTGGTTGTATATCCGTTTGGGGCAATAATTGGATGAAGTCTGCAACCCATTCACCAAACACTTTGTGTATTCATTTAAGACGTTTTGCCAAGCATTGCTGCAGTCATTTTGATGCTTGCCTATTTCTGGCGGTATTCAGACTACAATTCTTTTCTTCAGCATGTAAAATGGAATTATATCTGGAGATTGACTTAGACCACTTTTCTCTCCCAATGAACTCTAGACTTGCATTAGCCTGATGTTTTGATGCATCATTAATGAAGATGAGTGACCCAATTCCAGATGTATCACTGTACAGTATCTCATAGATGAAGTAGTGTATTTTGAAACATATGCAGCTCCTCTATTTCTTCAATCTCCCTTACTTTGGCTGGTAAAGATTTATCCTGGTCTCATCTGTCCATATTTTTTTCAAAACAAAGCATTGAATAAATGCATGTAACATGTAAAACCATAATGGTTTCTGGTTAGGAATTATTATGGGTCAATATTGACAGCTTTATCTTGAGTTAATGCACTGTAGTTTGAAATGTGTGTCTTTTGGAATTGAGTATTTACTGCTATGTATATACAACTACTGTGTGTATATACGGTATGTAAGTTTAAGTATGTCAATGTTCTGACACAGAGAAATAATAGTAATAATGCAGAATTTTGTCATTTGTGGCAGTCTGTTTCATTATCAATTTCATATTGTCATATTCAATTTCTGATATACACTTGTATTAGTATCTATTATTTAAAATGAACACATCAAAAAGTAATTATATATGACTATGCTATATAAGTATTGTTATTTATGTGTTTTCAATATCCATAAGGACCAGGGGAAGCCACTGATTATCGAGACGAAAAAACACTCAATGTAAATTTAATTAAATACCTTTATGGACTTTATAACAAAATAAACAAAAATGCATTAGTAACACAGAAATGACTAATAAGACAAACTTTTAATTGTCCCATCAGGATCAACCTTGTGACCCTGTGGAATTATATTCATTGCCGCCAGGGGGCACTGGAACCAGGCCTAGGCTTGACTCAAGCTTAATTTACAGCTACACAAATTGCAAATTTTCTCAATATTGCTCACACAACAGCCTGCTTCTCTGTAATTTAAAAGATTGATCAACTTCCAGAAAAGCCTGGGATCTCCTTTCAGTTTAGTCCCAGTTAAATGAACAGTTAACGTTGGTTCTGAAATTTTTCCCACTTAAGTCTGTGGGACAGTTCCAGAATTGACAACTAATGGACATTAATTTACTAGAATAATTGAATACCTATACATTGAAAAACAATTTACAGTATTCTGGTCCTGACAAAAGGGTTATATTATTAAAAGTAAATGCTAAACTTTTACAAAGAATAGAATAAAAGCCTTTGATGTTTCATTTCAAGGATGTGTAAGACCTAATTTTAACATTTCAAATGTCATAGTTTCATTGTTTCAACAAAGTAATGCTATTCTCCATACAGCACAATATATACATCGTAATGTAACTGCCAGGTAAAATTGACCAAAAGACCAGTAATGTACTATAGTTATAAGTCCCCAGAGTTTATAATTATGTGAAGAACCTACAGAAGGTTAAACATAGTCAGGCTGTGAAAACATGTTCCGTTTCTATCATGAGCTCTCACACAGTTAGGGCAATAAAACCCAACTGGCTGTGTATTCTGGTGGGTAAAGTGGGTAGCCCAGCTGCTCACTGTAATTGAAATTTTTGTCTTGCCGATATGAGCATCTGCTTGCCTTACAGATAAGATCAAAATAAGATTTTCATTTCCCTGTTTTATGGGGAAACTAGATGCTACTTTCAGAAAGTTTTTAATAGTGTATGTCGGATAGAATTATGTTTCTTTCTTTTCTAAAATAAAATACATTTTTTTTTACTTCTTTTTTGTGAAACCAATTATATGGGTCTTGTGATGTCAACATACTGTATTTAGGGACAGAGTCTTTCCTTATTAAAACTCTTTCACAGAAAATATTCTAATAAATTCAAAATTAACTTGTTGCATGTATTTATTTATTCAATGTTTAGAAAGGTTTAGAAAAAAATATCTTAAGTTAAAGATCATTGTTATTAAAAAAATATCTTTACTATTAGTAGTTTATAAGTAGTTAAGTACTTTATGAGTAGTACTATAAGTAGTTACGTACTATAAGTAATTTACCAACCAAAAAATGTCATTTCTTACTGTGATAGGCTCTGGCTCCCCCGCAACCCTGTTTTGGATAAAGTGGTTTGAAAATGGATGGATGAATGGGTTTTTAAAAATAAAAATCTTCAATGTTTTATTTCAAAGCCGTACACATGGTCTAATTTTAAAATTTGACAATTTTCCTGATTTCCCTCATAATTAAAAAATATTTTATTTAAAAATACAGAAATGTCATTTTATTAAGCAACAAATAGTTTTGAAATAGATTTACTACAAAGGAAAATTTGAGTTAAATACTTTAACAAGAAAAACAGTTGCCCTTATTGAGTAGTTTTCAGACAGAACATACTGTAACATGTCAACAATGAATATACTGTTTGAAGATGGTCACAAATAATTTCCTGTAAAGCACCATAAATATGATTTTTCAGATTCTAGGATCTGAATATTCAAAAGTTTTAAGTCAACTTAAACCAAGAGGTTTCGATTTTGAGACTGAATTCAATTATTCTGCTAATTAACTCCCGAAGGCATTGTTATATGGAGAGAAAAGCAGTTTTTCATGAAGCACACTGTAAAATGGTTGTCTCTTCTAGGCCCTTCTTTTATACTACTCATACATTTATTAAAATGTATTCACCTGTGTAACTTTTGCTCTTTTTACAAACCTTCAAGTCAGGAAGAGAAAGACAGCCTGCCCTCCGACTATGCCGTACAGAAACAAGCATGTAAGTCAGCAATGAGTTGACAATGGTGATTGAGTGATCCTTCATGGCCCAAAGTAACACTATCTGTGACATGGTAGCACAAATACAAGCTGAGGCTTTAGGCTCACTTAATGAGGCAATACATGGCAACAGTATAATGCTTTATTCTCAGGATTTCACCACTCTAATCCTTCTCATTACCTGTTTAGCATTCTTTCTTGATGGATCCGTAACATTCAACTTCCTTATTGACACATGAAGGATTTGACAGATATTAACAAATCTATGGAAGCTTTCTGGCCAGCTTACAACATGCTTGAAAATCACATAAAGTAAAAGTTTAAAGTCATTACCTCAATTTCTTTGCAGATTATTTTCAGACAATTTTAGCCAAATTCAAAGCTCTTCTGCAGTCAGTGCCAAACGTTACCAAAAAGGATAATTTACTCTATGGTGTTAAGAATCCAGTACAGCTGTGAAAACCTCTCCTTGGGCCTCCCTTGGATGTAAAGAACTGTTCGTGTTGTCTAACTAACACAGAGTCCAGAGAATCTGCTAGAGGAGTCCTTTTAACAATCAACTCTGCACGAATGATTGTTGTTACTGGAAGCATGGAATTATGTTATTTGAGTGCATCAGAAGATAAGTTTGTTGTTGCTATATCTCTCTTTATACTTTTTAACATCTCTACTTACAATAGAGTATTTTGTAAATTCATTCTCTAATCCATGAAGTTATCTTTGATGCAAATGACTAATATTAATTTACTACTATGGAACATAGGTGAGGAAACTACCCTAAAAGCATGTTAGTTGTCCAGATTTTCTTCACAAAAAGAATACAGATGTTGTCATGATAGAGGATAAATGTAAATATTATGTTGCAACATCCTCTTCTGCTTAAAATGCTTTAAAAAAGATTAAAATGTAGGGTTCTATATTTTTATTTTGTTGTAATTGTGTACATGCTATTTTATTTCTGCTTATTCTCCAATGACTTTTGAACATTAGTTCATTTTGTTTTTAGTATGTACAGTAAGTGATCTGAGGATTTAATCCAACTGTTTTTTTTTCTCAAAGAAGCCAATAGCATGGGTGGGCAACTTGTTCCATATTTCTTCAGCCCTTTGTGTAACTTTGATGTTTACAATTGTACCTCATATTGTAATAAATCCATAATGATTTCAATTTTTATGTAATATATAATATACAGATGGTATGTCATGTTTTGTTTTTACAAATATAATAAGGAAATCCTGGTGCCAAGAAGATAAAATGCCCCCCAATAAACACATCTGAAAATTTACCAAATGGAATTCCTTTTTTTCATGACAGTGTGATAACAATGTATGGAAGACACACAAACTTAGAAGAGTGAATATATGAATATATACAGCATGAATATCAATTTTAAAATCTAACACCTTAACACACAAATTATTATTTTATTATTTTCAAAGAGTGCAAGTCCTTGAGTTTGGGCCATCTTCAGTCTACAGCTACCCTCACTTGTCCCCTTAAATAAACTTTACGTCAAACGTACTGAGAAACATTAACATAAGGATGTAGAGCTGGTTTTACACAACCCCTCCACAGGACAAGTTTTTTTTTCTTAAATATACAAAAATATGAGAATCATCTCTTTAATCAGATAATGCATCTCAAAGATACATGCTTTTCCTGATGAGTATAAAAAGAAGACTACCTTCAAATGTAAAAAACACACTTCCCACTACAATGGAAGAGTTTCAGCATGTGCAACTGGGGATTGTCAATGCAACTGACCCCTAAGGCAATCCCATCCTCCATTTCTGTCTTGACGACAGACTTCCTATTAGTGCGTAGTTGCATAGAACACACTGAACAACCCCCAACCTGTCCTGGAGGCTTCCCAACCTGCATAGCTCTCTAGACATCCTGGAGCCAGTCAGCAGGTGGTCTGCTCATGCCATTTGTGTTTGCTCTTGTTATTGGCCTGTACTGAATGTCCAATTGCTATGTTGCAATCCTTATCGGTATGACTGGTATACATAGGGACATAAGAAAGCTTACAAATGAGAGAAGGCCATTTGGTGATAGTTAATTCTAGTCTGCCTTCACTTCCTCGTCTTGTGTGACTTCAGGGTTTCTCGATGCATGCTGAGATGTAAAAAACACACACAACTGGCAAATCCAAATGTGGAAATATGGAATCCAAATATGGTGGGTGTGACAAAATATTGGCGAAACATTTATTGCACATATTCTAAGACAAGCAATGAGCAAATATAGATTTGTTTTTAGCATTGCAATTAAATCACAGGAGTAAATTTATTCATATTATGAAACATTTCTAAGTGTACTTCCCATTTTGATGTGCTTCCATCAGAGGCAGATGTCCCACTTTACTGGTCCAGTATCATTCAAGGTTAAGGTCAAAACTACATTATCAGTTTAGCAGTGAGGAGCGTGGTTGATTAATAAAGTTATATTTATACATAATGTTTATGTAAAGAAATTTACATTTGTAACATAAAAGCAAAAAACACATAAACTAAATTATAAATACATACACTTTGCAAGAAATAAATTACATCTTTATCATTTTCTTCCTAAAATGAAATTATTCAATTTCATCAGCTTTGCTTTGATGCAGGACATTAGAAAATGGTTTTAACAACTACATGTAGCACTGTTTGCTTTTTCTGATATACAATTTTTAATGTTTGATATTTGAAAGAGTTTGCGACTCTGATTAAACTATAAATTAAGTATGAGCTCCTAAGAACATGTCATTAAAAATAACTTTATTTTGCGCATTACTGAGTGTAAGTAAGCACAGCATATTTTGTTCTCATTTTATGTCAGGAACTGGTAGCATGTTAAAAAATTCCATCCTACACAGAGTTTGCCAAAAGCAAAGTGTCAGTAGGTTCTATTGACAGACATTTTTGTGCACTAAACCAATATGTTAATTACATTTTTGTCTGATGTCTGTAAAAAGTGCATGTAAGCCATCAGTTGAGTGAAATAATAACTAAAAATGCACAATGTCTTTAGAATATTCCAAATGTGCTTTCATTTTGCATTTTGGCTCTCTTTTGTGTTTTATCCCTCTTTCAAAATATGCTAGTAATAACAGAACTTATCCTGGTTTCCTTGGCATGAGTGGACAGAGATGGGGGGCATGGTGTCCCCCTGGCTGAAATACCAGGGTTACTCCGAGGAAAAGCTGGTTCTAATTTGTACAGCTGGGCAGGCTGGAGCAATGATGGTAGATACCTTGCCTGGGGGTTAAGCAGCAGGAACCACTGTGGTGACTCGAATGCACCGCCATGCAGTCATAAAACTAGCACCCTAAGGTTGGCAGCATCTCTAAGCATAAAGTCCAGTATTAACTATTGACATATTTTATATCAAATTTAAATTCACCCTTTTGAAGAATCTATTATTAACTGTCAGGTTTAATTATTTCTGTTATATTCCATGAATACAATTCTCTTCAACAATGATACATAGAAAGGGGTTTATTTTGATCTGTTATCAATGAGGTAACTTTAAACAAAATCATGTGTTCAGCTGTACAGTATATATTTTACTAGATCTTTGTTACGTACTGTATGTATTACTGATACAACAGATATCCTCCAATTTTTCCATAGCAAGCACTCTGCAAATAAACGTCTTTGCTGTTAACAGTCATCGTCTTGTTAAAAAATGCTGGTTGCCTTACCTGATTATTTTATTTAATGAATATGTTATTAAAACAAGAAGATAAAGATATAGCAATTGCAATAAAGTTGTCAGCTGAAGCAAGTTCCTCAATTGTGTACTAAGCATGTTTTCAATTTCAGCAAACCCAAAGTAACAGCTGCTGCCCTCTAGAGGATACTGGAGGGTAGGAGCAGTTAGAGCAATTTCTTTAAATCTATCAAAGAAGGTGGAATGAAAACAATGAGACAAGGTGGGTCAATTGCAACAAACATGTGGATTTAGAATGGAGCTGCATTCTAACCATGGAATCATCACCAGTTAGTATGCTGCTTACAATTTGTTGCAACTGACCCAGTGGGGCGTCAGGAACAACAATGATATACCCTGGCCTGAGGATTTTTAGTTTTAAGTGGAAAGAAAATGTTTAACATTCTACAATGTATTGACAGCTCTTATGCAACTGAAGTGTTCATTACCACTAATCATAAATTATCATTTTGAAATACATATTTACATACAGCACAGTATATAATATAGGAAGTGGAAAGTGAGGAGAACTATAGAATTCAATTGTTTTCTAAATGTTTAATGCAAAAGTACTAATGAAACATAGAAGATTGGCATTTATGAAGCTAGCCTCTATGCCCAGTCTTTTTAAAGGAGTTGTTGTTTATACTATAAACTGTCAAAAATAACTTTGTTTCTAAAAAACAACATTGTATGACAAAGTAAAATATAACTGAACTTGTAACCGTGTGACTCTCTAGGAGTAGTTCATATCTTTTTTCAGGTAAGATTATATCCAGGCCTGACTTCTTGGTCTTTATAGATCAAGACACTTTATAGATCCTTGACACTGTAAATGTAGTGCCCCCAGCCTGGAGAAATTCCACTATGGACTAGAAATGTATGCCCTCTTTTGAGACAATTTATAAAATGTGAATGCAAGGCTTCTTTTCTCTTGTAAAGGTTTGAGTGCAGAGCAATGTCAGTGTGGAACAATTAATGGTGCTCTTTAAAGGCTTCACAGTGCCCATGCCCAAGTAGTCTGGATAAGTCTGATGGCCTTGTTAAGCTTGTAGTTGTCTCCCTACTTTCCCAAGTAGTTGTGGAAGACCCAGATGTGGCTCCCCATTGTACTATCCAGCTGGGACACCATCCTTCTCTGGTTAGGATCACCCATACTTGAATGCTCAGTATGCTTGCTGAGCTTATCTAGTGGAATGGATACATGGGGTCCCCTCAACCAGACAGTCCCTGAATCTATCGTGGAGAGTCCTGTAATACTAGAAACACAAGCCTCAGAGTGACACCAAATAACACAAACCACACAGTATGGCTTTAACTTACTGTTTAAAACATACAAAATACCAATAATTCATATACTGTGTGTTGCCTGGTACCAGGCCCATTGTGCTATGAAACAGAGAACATTAGAAAACAAAATAAAGAACTACACGAACCCTCCAGCTTTTGGAAGACCCGCCATATACTACAAATCTTTGTGAAAAATTGACAGATGTTTCTTTTGACCTACTATAGGGTATAAAACAGTTTAGTAAACATCTATCATAACTGGGTTGCCAGCATATCTTCATTTCCTGATTGTTGATATTGTTGCTAAATGAAGTCACTTAGAATAAAAAATTTAGTTTTTGCATTAAGTGTGATTAAGTTTGATCTTGTGAGACTTAACTTAGAGAGAATCACACCAGAAACTCAAAATTGAGTGAGGTTTTGTGTACATTTGATTGTGTATTTCACTATAAAAATGAAAAAAATTTAGAGTAGAAAACAAAAACTGTGAGGATTATTTTAGTGTTATAATGGAGTCAGAGTGTATACCTTTAGTGATGGATTGGGATTGTTTTATGTTAACTTACTTTCCAAAGAAACAAATTCAAAATTAAATTCCAAGTCTAGTTTTATATGATTTATGGGGGAATATTAATATATTTACATCTGTTTATGTAATTATTTCTGACTTTATAACAAAACATATTTGGTTATATAATAAGCATATTTTTATTTGTTGGCACATAACATCTCTGGGTAAGATTATTGTAAATAAAAAAACATTGTTTCCTAGAAAATCTATCTGAAATTTTCTTAAATTTGTGGATGCATCATTTTGTCCTAAAATGTTATTTCAATTTGTCTTGCTTTGAGAGCAGGAAGTTGTGCTTTTGAATTCAGTTTAAAATGTGATTTATACTGTTCATATGGAGAGAGATTTTTTCCTGTTGAGTGTCCTAAAAAAACCTCAATACACTTAATGAGTACAAAATGGTAGCTTACCAAAGCTTATGGTGGTTGACCACATGTAAATGGTTTTAAAGGTAAAATCTGTGGTTTCTTTTATGTAATTACCAAACGGAACCATTATATGACTAGCTGTTTCTTAAGAATTATTGCAGACATAGTTAGGCTTAAATATTCTGTAATGTGCTATGACTTACATCTGGCAGAATATCATGTTTCTATTGAAGCAAATACACTGAATAAGTTCCAAAGTAAGTTTTTGTCTTTCTTTTACATATCACCAAATCAGTCACATTACTAGGGAATTATCCAAAGAGAAACACTGAGTTTGCTTACACACATAAATGAGGGGTAGCATCCCATTTTGGTCTTTAATAATATATATTAACTCGGTCTGTATCTGTATCCTCTTCTATTATCTATTTTCATCACTTTCTTCATACTGTACATGGTGCACGTGAAGAAATATTTTCACAATTTCATCTATAATTCATGACAAACACTTTTCATCCATTCATTGAGCTATTTTATAACAGCTTTATCCAATACAGAGTCTCACAGGAGTTGAAGCCTATCCAACTTGAAGCAACTGGCGAATGGCAGGATACACCCCAGATGGGACACCACTCAGGGCACACACAGACATACAGTATGCACAAACTCACACCAGGGTCAATTTTCCCAATAGCCAATTAACCTGCCAGAACAATACAGTATGCCTTCGGACCGTGGGAGGAAACACAAATTCTACACAGATAGGACACCAGAAATTGAACACAGGGCACTAGTTCTGCAAGGCAGTAATGCTAACCACTGCTACTCCACATTTTGTATATGGTAGGAAATTTAAAAAACTCATAATATGACTATAATTTTCTAAGTAAATCACATTAAACAAATCCTAAGAAAAACTCTAATAACCAAATCTGAAGCGCATTGAAATGAAAATCACATTCTAGGAGATATTCAGCATGAATTTAAAAGAGGTAGATCATGCCTACCTAATCTACCATATTTATATGGGTAAATAACTAGTGCTGTAGATCATTTCTGGACAAATGACAATATATTTTGACTGCTGATAAAGTACCACATTAACAACTAACATTTATACTTGAATATACAAGGTATACAATAAAAAAACGTTCAAAAGCAGTTAAAAAGCAGAAAACAACGGATAGTTTTAACAGGAGTTATCCCCAATTGGAATGCTGTCATTATTAAGGTACCACGGGGATCAGTTATAGATCCAGCATTCTTCCTATCAATGATCTAGGCTCTGGAAGAGTACAGAAGGTACATTTGTTAAATTCAAATGTAACGTATTATTGTTAGGTAATAAGGTGATATTGAAATTGAAGAAACTATATGTAAGAAATGGTTTATTTAAATTCATTGCTTTCTTCAACTTCCTCAACATCAACAGTGTGGGAAAACAATACAGGACATCAATAAAATCTTCATGCCTTACACTTAAGAGTAGAATTTAAATCAAGGCAAATAATGTTTCAGTAATACAAAACCGATATAAGAAGTTAGGGAATGATAGGGAATGTCATATTCAGACAGATTATGGTGAACTAACTTGATTTAGGCATTCAAAATCCTAAAATTATCCATGCCAACTCACGAATCTCCTTCAAGATCAGCAACAAGACAAGGACCCAGGCCTGACGAGAGGGGGGGTTGAGGGGGTGCATGGCCCCAGGGGCCGTGGGTCTCTGAAGGGGTCTGGCCTCTGCCTGTATTGTTATTTTTTATTATGAACAATGTTAGCATGTTGCAGATTTTCCAATTACTGACCCTTTGGAACCGCTTTCCCTTTGCAAGTCAGGGCCTGACCTTGATAAATGTAAATGATGTTGACTCATTTAATAGTTTACAGCAATAACTGTAATTTGTGCTGATAACTGGTTGCTGTACATAAAGCCTTTAGTTGTCTCAGAAGATCGTTGCATGATTTACTTATTTATTGTGGAATAAACACGATTTACATCACGTGACGTGATGCGAGTGCCGTAATTTCCAAAACTTTGTTTTGACATTTATTACTCTGTTACATTTAAAACCAATTTTCAAACAATGCAGTAGGCCTGGAAAGGTTGTCTGCCCTGGGGCCAGTGCTGGTTCTCAGCCCCCCTCCAAGGACCCGTGGACACAAGAAGAAATTAAGTTTGGGGCTAGTTCCAACACCAAATTGGAGAAACATCTTCTTTTGCAGGTTGTAGGAGTCTGGAATAATGTTCTAGGGCAGATGGTTAAATCTGACTCCATGTGATCCTTTAAGAAAGAGGTAGATGAAATTCATAAAATACTAAATGATTAGCAACCAAATAAGCAAAGAGGAAACAATGGACAGAATGGTCCCATCTCATTTGTAACTTTTCTTATGTTCTTATATATACAGTACTAACTGAAACATATGTGTCATAATTAGGCCCACTTTCATGTGGTGCAATGAACTCTTCTGCAAGATCTCTTTCTGCAGTAATCAATCAAGGAAATAGAATTAAATAACCTGGAGGGATTACCACAAAACATCCACTCGATAAAGTATTATAATTTATTTTAAAGTAAAAGAAAACAGACAGACTTTACTTTTTTTAACCTCTAAACATAGTACTTTGATTTCTATGCTGTTCCCCAAAAATACCTTTTTTTCTAAAATTGTTCTTTCCAATTTATACCAAAACTGAAAAATGTGAATATGCCGCAACGCTGTGAGCTTATGTACTTTAATTCAAAGGCAGGTCGTTTTTTCAGTCGGTCCCATATTTAGTCTTTCAAACCTGTAAGTGCAGGCCTCAGTTATGAAATGCAGGTGATAGTGATATGCTGACAAGTCTTGCCCAAGGATACCATCAGTTTTTGAGTTTTTAAGAAGGAAGGATGCTGCTTTTTTCTGTTTAACATATGATTCAAATTAGAATGAAACATTAGCTTCAGAGGGGAACCATTCATTCATGGATAAAACTCTGTTAGTCTGTGATGTAAGCAGTCTCCTCTGATTCATTGTGTTCTCAATGGGGGGCATCTAGATTACAAAGGCCCGTACCAGATGCCGTAAAACAAGTGTAATACTGTATTTCTTTGGAAATGTATTTGGAACAATGTGGACTGGGAAGTAAAAAGAAAGGTAGTGAAATGGTTCAACAATATAAGAACCGAATCAAGGAATTTCCAATATGTATACTGTTGTCCTTCAACAAAAAGTGACATATGATTATTGTTATAAACAATGTAGGAAATATAGAGCATGATTATTTTGAAACTTTGGAACTGACACGAATTTTCAGGACAAAGGAAATCTTAGATTTTATGGTTGTGTTATTGTATTTTCCAAACATTAATAATGGCTGCCTTGAATTAAGACCTCTTAACTTCTACTTCATACTGTATATCTGATTGTTCTTGGGTGCTCTGTAAGGTTGTTTTCCATATCAACAAAAATTAAGTAATAAATACCCCCGAAATAATTAGTTCTGTTAGGAACAAGTACAAAAGATTTCCATTTCTAATTCATTTTCATTCTCAAATCCCAGTAGGGTTTGATCCCATAAGAAAATACAGGACAGTAACTAAAAAAGCAAGAAACACTGTATTTCTTTTAAAATTATTCACCCACTACAGTATTTCTAAGTGTTACAAACTTAATAAAGGAAAGAGAAAATCCATCCTTTTTCAAAAGGTTTTCAAGCAATGAATTTAACTCTAGGAAAACTTTGCATTACATTTTCTTCAGAAAATTAATGTTGTCGTTTATCTCTGTTGAACTAAGGCAAATTTAATTTGAGGCTTAGTGAGAATATCTGCCTTGGTAATCACATTTTTACAAGCTTGGATTAAACCTTACCTTTTTAAAAAGACTTGCAGCCTTCTTGCTGTTTTGAGCACCATGGGATGTCTCTTGAAGGATTACTGTCTAATGAGAGACTACTGACCTGAACTACTGATTATCCCATGAAGAAATTGAATTAATGTGCCTCTAATGCCCCTAGAAATCTGTGCAGCTACACATAGATTATGGGAACTAACCATCTAACATGTGTCAGGTTGTTATCTGCAACAGCAAATACAGAATTACAAGGACAATCTGTGTTTATAGAAAAAAGTGGTTTAAGTAGTACTGATAAGTCTTTTGTAGCCTAATTAAGCAGAAGAATAGTTTTAGTCTTCATCCCTTTACAGTGCCCATAGAGAAAGTTAGTTTTCGCTGAGGAAACAGCTGATTTGATCTTACCATCCAGACACTAGAGTTAAACAAGATTAGAGATCATCCTCTAGAGACATAATAAAGTAAAGGTTATAGTGGCAAATCCTGTACTTGGGAAAACCAGTTGTCATCTACTGTAAGTGTACTTTTCACTTAGTGTAATCACTTTCTAATGCTTCAGCCTCTTGTTCAATATATATGTATGATTTATATAAGGAACACATTTTAAAGACTTCTTACATGAGAAACCGTTTGTCTGAATATAATTCTCGGATGCAGTGTTTTACTATTAGACAAAGTGATGACAAAAGTCATTACAGTGATGACAAAGGTAAGCTGTATTGTTTTTTTTTTAATTTGCCATTCTTGAAAAAAAAGGTGTGCGCATATTTCTTTACATGAAGTTGTCTTACAAAACTTCTAATTTTATTAATATTTCCAAGTTTTGTTCTTTTTGGTTAAAATCTATTTTACAAAGATCTTGGAAACCTTGAGTACAATGGTGTATTATATACATAATGTATTATATATATAATGTTATAACATTTCAAGATTTATAGATATACCCACTACAGAAAAAAAACATTACTGTCATCGTATGTCCTTTATTTTTATTGAAATCTATTTTGTAAGGCATAAATTAGAGAAGGTAATGTAATTTTTGAGAGAGACACAGCCAACAAGATATATGTTGAGACATGTCTATTGTAAATATGTTTACAATTAATACAGAATATGGAAAAGCCAAACATTACACACTGTGTTAAAACAAATGAAGAAAAGGTGAGATAAGCAGTGATCTTTTAGTTTCTTTTTGAGGAGGTTGACAGAAAACCTGTGAACACAGAGGATATATATATATATTACATTTCATATAAGGATATGTGATCAAACATTTAACTAGATAGGGTGCTATAAACACAATTATTTTAT
Source organism: Lepisosteus platostomus (assembly GCF_059453375.1). NCBI lineage: Eukaryota > Metazoa > Chordata > Actinopteri > Semionotiformes > Lepisosteidae > Lepisosteus > Lepisosteus platostomus. Next base: position 43,568,676 of record NC_142613.1, read on the forward strand.
GGTTTTTTAGTAGAAAAACAGAATTGACTTCAATGTCTGAAGCTTAAGGCACAGTGTGTTCTTGAATTTAGCTGCAATTTTAATTTCCTAAACCAACAAGCTCTGAACATGAGACTATTAAAGCTTCATGTAGTAAATTGGGTCAGAGTTCATATGCTCTACTACAAGATTCAGAAATAGCTACAAGGGCAACTTCAGCCTATGTATTGAGCTGAGTCTGGGATTGTATTTCTATATTAATTTAATCAGCGTACAATCTTTCACACAGGGAATCACACATAACAATGTAGAAATCTCCTCAAATCTATTTTTTGGTTTTTCATTGAATTTTAAAATCAAAACTGTATAAAATTGCATACATACAGTATAATTCTATATGGATTTCACTGTATTTTGATAAATACATGTATTGTCCTATAACACAATCTGAGAATCCACCTTCAGCAGCTATTGCAGCTACTATGCAGTATGGATTTGATGTTTATTCAGCATCTATTTTTTGTTTCCAAAGCTGTGGGGGTCAATAAACATTCATCTAAATATTTGGGCAATTTCCTGACTTCCTCATGATGAAAGTTTATATTAACTGGATTGCTTTTGTGCACAGCCTCCTTTAATACCCAGTGGCAATAAAGATTCATTTAAAAAGCTTCTGCTAACTTTCAGAGGTTTAGTGAAATATTTTTAGTAAAACAAAAAAAAAACATTGAAGGATTCTAGTTACAGGACTTGTTGTTGACAAATATAGCTTTTTGTGATTAACACAACAAAATCAGTGCTTTGAACTTTGTTTTGTTTAAGAAAGTTCAGGTTTATTTCTATGGTGCTTTGGCAAGAAAACAATATGTTTCAAATAAAGTCTCAGAAAAGTTTTCTTATGTTCAGGCTAACAAACTGTGTTTGTACATTATTTTGTACAAATACAGTCACTGAAGCTTCAGACCATAGGAAAATTGATCCAAAATCCTCTGTGTACACTTTCTCTTGCTCTGACGCTGTGACAGTTGTCCAGATGAGTTTTGCCATCTGTGTCTCACAGAAAAGATAACAAAGATACAACAAGTGCTGAAAATCTCTCCAGTCTCTGTATTATTTCTACAGATCTCTGAATGCCTGTTTTCTAGAATGCATGTACAAGATTAAATCAAGTTTTGCATTACATACTGCTGTGTTGCCTTATTTATTCACTAGCATTATCTCCATAGATAATCCCTTCTTGTGGCGTATTTTATTGTGCAGACGAAACTAGAATGTGTTTACCAATTTACCAGCTACTCAGTTCAAAATCAGTAAGAATTGTATTGAAAACTTAAGAAAGGGATATGGACTGCTGCCAGAAGCCAGAAGCAGCTCCAAAATTTCAGAAAACAATCCAGGGAACAAAACATGATTTTAATAGTATAATACTGCCCATATCCTCTACACATGAATACAGAAATTGATCCTACTTATGGGATGTTACACATTAGACTTGTGTAAAAGCTTTATTCAGGCTAAATCATGAAGGACATACTATGAATTTAACAGCTCAAACTCTAAATGGTTCTCCAACATTGATACTTTAACATGGGAATACTTTTTATTAATTCTAAGTCTGATTTAGTTTCTGTAACTTAGCTTAAATAGACAAATGCTGCCTTTATTTAGTCATAATTTAGCTCAGTCTTTCCTTTAACAATGCTTTGAGAGTCTTTAGTTTTATGAAACAACTGATAAATTAGCCATAGTTCTGCTGATTAATGTTTCTTTAAGTAAGGTATGGTATTTTTTGTAATGTTTTATTTTTTCATTTGTAGCTTATTTGAAATATTTTATAAAACAAAGCAATCTTACTTTATACAAAACATTATCTCTGCAGTTTCTTTGGACAGAAATACCATTAATATGAAAAGTGTTTCTGGAAGGAGCTGGTCCCTTTAACATGAGACATATGTAAGTGTGTATCTTCTTATGTGTGTGTATTCCATTTGTCAACGTGGGTGATATTCTATGGAAGTAAATCAATTAAATTAAAAGCAAACATTAATATCTCCCAGCAAATAAAACAATGACATCAATCCTTTTTAAATAAGGATTAAGTCTGAGTATGAAAAATCTTTCTCTTACAGAAATTACTGATCTGACTATGGTGCATGCAATGTCAATGGCAAATATACTCTCAACAGCTATGGCAAAGTGTGCCATTGACAAAAGTTAGGCAAATAAGATTATTAAATATAGTTTACAGGCAAGTCGTATATTAGATATAAGTACACAGAAAGATGTACTTAAATAAATGGTAGTCAATAACAAGAGGAACATATATTCTATATAAAGAATTTTGTATTTATTTGGGGGTTTTGTTACTACTTTCAGAAAAAAATGCAAACACTTTCTGTGTATCTCAATTATATTAATCATCCATAAAACAGCAAAAAATGAATTTGAAGTGAAATAAACATACTACACCAGTCTTTTACAGCACGTGACAATGAATATTAAATTAAAAATTGAATTATTCTATATAAATTAATATAAACTATAGAATTTGCAAAGCCTGAAATAATTATCCTTCTATCAAAAAGGCACTTGTTTTGGTGAAGGATAGCAATCCAAGGTCTATCCCAGAAGCTTAAGGTATAACAAGATGAGTCAGAGCACACAGCTGTTGCCATCCTAGATGGGAAACCAGTCCATCACGGAGTGAGAGAAAAAAACTAACTTACTTTTAGAGGAAGAAGGAAGAAACTGGAACACCCAACAAAATCCACACAAGCATGAGGAAAACATCCAAACTTCAAAAAGAGCAATGCTTTCCAAGAGTTGCAGGGCAGCAACACTAACTGCCAGACCAAAAACAATCCCCTACAGCAGAAAATGATAGTTATTTATATGTTGCATTCTTTGTGTTTAATTTCATTTCAGTTACCGAAAATCTTCATATTACACGCACATTTCACCACATCTCTGACGAACTGATGTCCTGTCCAGGGTGTGTCTCACTTTGCTTTCATTGCTTGCTAGGTTAGGCTCCAGCAACCCTCTACCGCAGTGATTACCAAATCTCCACATACCTGCTGGTTTTTCTTCCAGGCCAGCTCTCAGTTATACAATCAAACCCATAACTGACTTATTAATAAGATTAATTAAAGTCCCCAGCTTTTAAACAGTTTGGAGCTTTAAATGTTATAATTTGTAAAATCCCAAACTTGAGACTACAAACAAAATGCAAATAATCCAAGGAGGCAATTTCGTACATCGAACCAGACTTCAATGATCTAATGACGGTGGGCTGGAATGAACACCAGCAGGTTTGGGGGTCACCAGGACCAGGACTGCGAACCACTGCTGTACTGAATAAAGTGGTTTAGAAAATGGCTGGATGGATTTCTTCACATGCAATGAATGTAAAGCTATGAGAGGGTTATATAAAACAGCAATCTGTCACGAAAGCGTTCTTTCCGGACCCTATGCAGACGACACAAACCCTATGCAGACGACACGGGGTAGAGTGAGGAAAACACGGGGGAAAAGAATGCGGGAGTCAGGAATGAAAACATTGGGCGTGTCCATAGTGCGCTGGTGTTCGGGGAAGGTGTGGCCGAGGCAAACTGTCCAAAACTGAGTCCAATGGGGAATCCGTGACGAGGCAAAAGTCCCCATCCAAGACAAACAGAATTAAAACAGGAACCAGGTCGGAACTGGCAGGACAGGAACTTTAAAACCTTGATGGGACCAGGCGCTTCCAGGTCCCGGACTCGCCTGGTACGGGAACCAATGTAGAGCCCAGAACAGAGTGAGCGCCCGGCTTTTATAGGACGGGGGGCAGGAACCAGAGGCAGGTGCAGGGAATGAGTACTGAACAAGGAAGGGCTGGAGTGTCCTTAAGAAGAGGGGTTTACGATCGTGACAATTCTTTACACCTTGTTTTCAAGTTTGAAATCACTAGAATTCAAAACTGAGCACCTGCACCGTTCAATTTAGTTCAATTCAATTTAGCCTCACTTTTTCCTTCACTGCTTGAAAAACTGTTGTTAACTGAACTGTTATTGACATAACAGTAATGTTAATAAACTGTGTCAGTGCCTCTCAGTTGACAGGGTTTTTACCAAAACAGCATCTGTAGAATTATACTAATTGGAATTCTGAAGAAGTCAGATTCTTCCTTTCTTTAGTTTATTGACCCAGACTATTGCATTGACAACATAACTACCTCTTGTTAGCAACAATCCTTAAGAATGTAAAACTTAAAGAAGTAATATTACTGATAAATTATTGAATTTAACTTCCAGTTTTTAGGCTACATTTCTTTGTTATTGCTGTTTTGAGAAGGCCTTTTTTATTATTCCCCTGAAAAAACCAAGAGTTCCAATTGAGAAAGTGTTATGAAATGGCATGAGCTTATTGTCACATATGTCAGTGCTTATCCTTTATTTTAGCCCTGCTTGGTGATCTTTACCTGATGTGAAGCAAGCAATCCCCAAATCCCCTATTACTTCTCTAGCCATCTAAGGTCATGTTCCTTTCTCATTGGAAAGCTTGGCTCAAAGGAAATCTCAGTGGAGATCAGCTAGAAAATCTATCTGGTTAGTGTTACATGTCATGAATATCTTCCAGGTCTTACTCGGGTCATTTTTTTTTGTCACTGCTGTTTTGTGGCACATTTTGCATTAGTAAGTCTAAAAACATTTGGTTGAAATGAAGGGAGTGGGAGAGCTTCTCATTCTTTTGTTCTGGAAATTTAAATGAAAAAACTGAACTTTTTCCTGATAATAAAATGTTGTCTGCCTTGCTTAACTCTTAGTAACACTACATATGTTATTTGTTATAATTTTGATAAGAATTTATATCACAATTATCATATGTGTTTTAAAATGAAAATATTGGGATTTATCATTTGTATTATTATAATTACAGTATTATTGAACCTTTTTCACTTGGGAAGAAGTTCACACTTCTTATATATTGTGTATAATGAGGAAGAAGGAGGAAGAGTTGTGGGGCTTAAAAGTTCCTATAAGTGACACTTTATACTGAATGGGACAAACACCCCATAGAAACTCTGCATATCCTCCATGTGCAGAGAAAAACACCTAACAATGCATTCAGGGTCAAATTAGGCCAATACCCATAATTAATAAACACACAGAAGAGCGTAATAAAGTATTGGCTACACCTAAAAAACAGCGACCAAAACTCCTACCACCTTGGCCCTGCTGAGCCAAGAGCTAAACCCAACAAAGAGCCCTCTGAGCCAGCTGGTACTGAGGCTCACTGGCTCAAGCCACACCAACACCAGCCAGCCTGAGGACAGCACTGTTAGAGCACCACAGATCAGAATCAACCACATCACAGCACAGATCAAACAGCAGTATCTCACACACTGGGACACACACACAAACACCGCATAAACTGGAATGCTACAGAACCCTATATAGACAATACACACTAGCCGAATATTTGACAACATAAGTAACAGCAAAAAGAAACAGACATTGATGAAGTACAGACTCAGTTCCACCTAGCCTAGCCATTGAAACTGGACAACACAGGCAAACCTGGCAGGCAAGAGAGGACAGGCTGTGCTCCCACTGCCAGCTGGGAGAAATAGAGACAGAGGTGCACTTCCTACTGCACTGTGACAAATATCCTGGGTTTAGAGAAACTTTCTTCCCCAAATTTACAAATCTAATCACAGAATTCCCTTACCTGCCTAAATCACAACAAGTCCTAATCCTACTGGGAGAGGGAGGAGGGAACTCAGTTGAACTGGCATCTCAGTATGGGATCTCCTGTCACAGCCTGAGGAGCAGTGAACCTGTCTCCCAATAATGTTCCATATGTTTATATGTAAATATCTTATGATGTGTCTGCATTGTAAATGTCTGTAGATTGCTAGTTGTATTTGTTTTTCTTTGGCAACACTGATTTTACTCATTGGTCCTGCCAATAAAGCATCTTGAATTGAAATTGAATTGAAAAATTGACACAAGGAGACTACACCGTCTGCCATGAGAAACTGATTGTGCCCTTTTCACATCCCCAATTTTCTGTCCCTTAATTATTAAAACTTGAATACTATAACAAAATGCAGCAAAAAAGTTACAGGAGCTCAATACATGAAAGAAAAATAGAGTTGAGGTGATATTTAAAGTTTTAGATTACAGTGCACACTAGCCCAGTAATTGCATCATGACAATGCCCCACATGAATAACTCAAGAGAGGAAATCTTGGTGGTTTCCAAATGTTCACAACTAGAAGTCACAAGGGCTTCCAGAGTTCATGAATTACATTCATCACTTTTGAACTCCAACCGTGGTATCCACTTTTGAGAAATACGGTGTCTATTACTGACATCAGTCAAGTTTCTGATGAATCACAATACAGGGTCTCACAAGGCAATGTTAATGCAACATTAGATAATGTATATTAATACGTAGGTAATACATGTAAATTCTTTAAGTAATCTTGTGTTACATGATGGTAATGCCACCACACAGCATTTTGATGACCATAGTTCAACACACGTTCTGGCTGTTCTTATAGCGTATGTAACCTAATCTTTCAAGGTGACTGCATATCATTTTGCAAGGTATACTCCAGACTTTCATTGTCATTCTGTAACTTCATGCACTGGCCCTCTGGATCACTGGATCCAAACCCAATTAAGTATCTGTGATCAAGCCGGATAAACCTACTATATGTCAGCATCAATGCCCAATGGGGTCACAAATCTGGAAGCTGCTTTACAGACTGAATGGAAAAATATCCCTGTGGTCCACGTGTTTGAGTTTACGGAGAACAATCCAGATGTTGATCACTTGTGTAGGGGGATCTGACTTCAATGTGCTGTGTGACCTGTGCCACATGTGATTTTCAAACTTTCTTGTAAGGAACTTCTTTGCAAATGAGGAAATGTCACCTCAGACAAAGTTTCCAGAATAATTTAATCTCCTTTAGTGTTAATCTTAGTGAGTTTAGTGAGTTTGGTTTTAGAACATTGTTTAATGTATTTTGATTAAATCTAAACATTTTTTTTGTGCAAACGTAAAAATACACCTTATGAAATATACTGTATTTTATTATGTAGCAGCATGAGAAGCAAGTAGCTGTTGTACCCTGTGTTGATGCTTCTGCATTTTAGAGCACTTTTCCATTTTTTTGTTTGTACAGTAAATCACATGCTAATTGATTTAAATTCACAGGAAGATTTTTTTGGGGGGTCAAGTGTTATGGCTGTGGACCTAACCATGAGGATGTTTGCAAATATAAGAGAACGTGACTGTTTCTTTTGATTAATTTGATTCTAAGTATAAGCAGTATCCAAACTACAATTATGCAGTACATAAATGCATGACATTGAAAGAGTTCAATTAAAATGGTCATGGTAAATTTGATATATTACTATTATTATTTATTTTGTATTTCTAATGCATTTTAAAATTACAAGAGAGGTCTATGGAGTGTTACTGTCATACATATTTTCTTTTGCATGTATTCCTTCCAATTCTCATGATACTCAGTCCATCCATTCATTTTCGCGTCATCCAATTCAGGGTTGTGGAGGAGTCAGAGCCTATCTCAGCAAGAATGGGCGCAAGGCACTCCAATCCATCACAGGGAACACACAAACACCAGCGCCAATTTTTCCCAGAAGTCAATTAACCTACAATACAGTATGTCATTGGACTGTGGGAAGAAACCAGAGGAAAACCACACAGGGAGAACATACAAACTCCACACAGATAAAACCCAAAATCTGGAATTGTACTCAGGTCCCCAGCTCTGCAAAGCAGCAATGCTAACCACTACACCTCTATGCCGACTCTGATATACAATAATTCTATACAATTTCTGAATTCTGTTTATTAATGAGAATTCTGTCAGTCTTTGCTATTTATTCAACTAGACTACTAAACTGACTAGACATTAAATGCCTCCTTCTGTATTTTGCTTGCAGTGACAAAACAAATCAATTAACAGTAGAATTATGATGTACTGAATTCTTCAATTCTGAATGTAATGAAGGTGTCCTGCCTAACAGATTAAATATTCAAACAGAGAATTGCAGTGTAACACATGATTGCAATTTGTCTAACATCCTGATTGGTACACATTTTTAATTCATCCTTCTTTTCGTTTGTCATTTCGGCATTTTCGGCTATTCACTTTGTATAAACACTGCACAGTTTCGAAATAAAATGCATGTTTTAAATGAGCAGTAACTTCTCAAAGAAAATATTTGAAATCTATCAACATTAGACAGGTTGAGTGGAAAAACATAATATGTTTCAAATATGAAGCCCTAATTAAAATCAAAAGTAAACATACATAGTAACAAAGGAAAAGGGAAACTAAATGCAACACTTTCAGAAATGCTTTTATATAGGCACTGGTTTATAACACCAAGGTGCATAAATATTTTATTCTAATCATCTTTTAACACTTGCTAGCTATTGGGAGGAAGCAGTGCATTCAATGTTTATCACTTTTTGCCCCTTCTAAAAAAGCAAACATGGAAAAGATGTTGGCTGCAAACAAAGCCTCTCTTTCAAAAGCAAGCATGCAGCTTAAAACCACTTCATAGGGCTGATTAAACATTAATACAAACACTGGCTCACTGCAGCTGCCTTAGGGACTATATTCCATCCATATGGATTGCAGAAATCAGCAGGAGATGAAAGGGCCAGGTCCTTTTAATAAGCAGCAAGTTTGTCCAGTTTATTTGTGTATCTGCTACCGAGGTTTTTAGTGCAAAGTGATGGATTCATTCAGTTTCCTTGGCTCTTTCATGTACCATTTCTCCGCGAATGAGGAACAGGGCTGCACAGAGCTGCTGCTTTAATATACACAGCAACCAAGATACTCACACTACTTTTGAGCAACTTTAAATATTTTTTTAAAATAATTTTAATTTTTTTAAACAAAGGGAAAAGCAAGCAGACATGATCCTTTTAGTAGAGCTGGGTGCCTTTACGTTTGTCAGGAAACTGTGCAAAAGATGAGTTGCAATTCTAAAGGGGATTTTACATATCTGACACTTGCAGGTTAAGCAGATGGCAATTCTTTTCAAGCCCACAAATTCTATTATTCCAATAATAATAATTCCAAAAACAATAAAGAAACTGCAGACATAGAACAGTGTTTCAGATGAAGTAATTGAAAAATTACATGTTGCTGCAAAGGTTGTGAAATAAATGTTGATACTTTATTTCCACGTTGCAAACAAAATGCCATGTAGGAAAGAATGGTACTGGTTGGGAAATTATCAAATGGAGGTTACAAATTCTTCAAAATGCAGGAGAAGAAAACCAATTCTTTGCCTTCTTATGCCTATTTTGCAATATAGAGAACCTACTGCTTCATCATATCAACAGCTAATATTGTGAATACTAGAATGAACATTCTTATTGTTTCTTATCATTTTATCATAAACTTTCAGGAGGTGTTTTAAACCACAAACTAAATATAAATCAAAATCTTAATATTGATACTGTGTTTTCTTAAAGCTAGTTCTTTTTCTTGGAACTCAAACAAGACCATAACTTTAGAATCCCTCTGCATTATCTCATAATCTCCCATGAGACAGATGATACATGCTTTATTATCACTCCTTCGCTTGGAGTTTCAACAGCACTGTTCCTCTCTGGAATTTTCAAAAGCAGCAATACGAGCAATATCAGTTTTAGGAATTAAAGCTTATCGGTGATTTATAATCTTAATGAATTTTGAGGAAGAAGACTATCCCACACATTTTCCTTAAAACTATTTTTATACAACTATCATGTCTATGTAATGTTTAGAATAAATTAATAACCATTGTATAGTAACAATTACACACTGCATGGTGAGTGTATACTATCACATGTTTCTGTTTAGGTAAAAGCACTTACTGTAGCTGTACCTTGTGGTTCAAATTCTAGGCATAGTGTTAAATTCTGATTTTACACTACCTGAATATGGCTCTCATGTTACATGTTAACATGGCATGTATACAACTCATGATAGATTAATAATACAAAATATTTTTCATCCACAGAGAACATCTAACCTATTGAACTACACATATTGGCTGTTGAAAGGGGAATTTACAAATTATTGGTTTATTTTTAATAAGGTATGACCACCTCATAGCATTAATCATAAAATTAAGAAAACCACGATAAGTTTAAAAAAACATTTTCTAGGGAAATAATATAAATTTGTTTGTATTATGCAGTTAACATTTCTGGCCAACATTTAAAACCGAAAGAAACAGGGCTCCAGAACAGTTTTGAGAAACATCCATATTTTTATTTGTTTTCATAAGAGGTGAAGTGTGCTTTTCGTCAGGTACCTTATTCCAAAATATGGTGGTTTCAGAGCTACTGCAACTTGACCTCTTGAGATTATGAGCTTAACATGCTCTTTGTTGGGGAAAAAAGGGTTATAGAGGATATCTCTAAACGAGAGTAATAAATGTAGCATAAAGAGATTCAGAAGAAAGGAATTTCTGAAAGATTTGGCATTTCCTTTGCAAAAGCGCCATGAAGCATTAAACTCTTTACTATCCATGCAAGTCTCTGTTGACAAGGTAGTAGAGATGGCATATCCAGATAAAGGCAATTTATCATTAGGTTTGTTTTACTGGCCTCACTCACTGGGATGACAAAACTAGACTGACAAAGAATTAGTCATCCAGTGACCATGATGATAACCTTATCCCAGAATTGTCTATTGCCATTTTGTAACAGTAAAACTGCAAGCATGTAAAAATAAACCATGAAAACCATGATAGAGAAAGTGATCTCAATAAATAATGTCAAAATGACAGATAGGAAGAAAAAAGGAATAAAAACATACAGTCAATGACCAGTGATGATTTCTGTGTCACCAGGTGATGAAACACTTTCAAAGACCTACGGTAATCTAAACAATGTAATTTATTGCATAAGGAAAACTACATTTTGGTAATACCCTCTCAACAATTTTTCATGACACAATAAATAAACAGTCACTCTTGCTAAAATGAGAATATACCCATGCTCTTGTGCAGCAGTAGTACAACAATAGAACACAGGGAAATAGTATAGAACTTTTAATATGAAAACACTACAAATAACCTTTCTTTTTTCTTTATTGTAGACATACAGTATAGACAGAGATATCTAAGAGATAAATCCTTTTCTTCTTTTGGCAGTAATAAGTTTGTTAATCTGTCCTTTTGGTGATCCTCAGACCAACACTGAATACAGTTTTTAAAACATGTAAAACATGTCAAACATGCTGAAACGTTGTGTTGCCTTTCTGCTCTTTTCAGCATGGAATAAACCTTTACTTGTTCCTTTTAAAACATGTGCCTCATAGCCCATTAACAAATTCAACATAATTCTAAAGAGCACGGCAATACATGAAATTCTTTGAAAACTGGTCAGGCATTTGTTATCAAGACACCAAATGGAGCTGGTATATAAAATGTAAGGGACCTGCTGTTGCATCAAATAGATTGCTCCAGTAAACCACCCTGCTTTATAAATGAGTTCGCTCCAGGTAGTCATTATAAATGACAACATATTCAAATATTGAATTTAAAAAACAATCATATCTCCAGCATCTCTAGTATTTGAAAGTGGTAGCTTTTTGTCAACATCACAATCCACCACCACTGTCAATCATGAGTACTCTACGCGCACTTCAGTTAGAGGACATTGATAGCTATCAATTCTAACTTTGCAATTTCTTCTCTTTGGTTTGAAAATTCTCTAGAGCTACATCCTTCCATCCTAGAAACCATCAGTAACCTCCAAAACAAAAAACAAAAAGCCCAGTCTTATCCAGATGATACTGCATAAATCAACAGAGAAACAGTTTAATTTTTTAAATAGACTATATAAAATCTGAGATTATCAATGAGAAGTTCAATGGAGAGTGATTTTAACATTTTACCAAAGTCATAGACAATAAGTTCAGTGGACCATTTTTGTTTAGCAAATTGAACATGTTACTCTATATCAGATAAATTGTGCCCACAAAACTAGAGCCAAAACCAATAGCTCAAAATATATGAAATAACTATTTGTGGCCTACCAGGTCAAAACTTTTTTTTTCTTTTTCCAATGAAATTAGAACAACTCAAAGCCTCTGGGCAGCTAATAGACCCGGAATTAAAAACATATTGTCAAAAAAGATCTTTTGAGTACACAATATGTTTGATTTAGGTGCATAATAAGGTCCATGACAGTTCTCAGATGCTTGGCCAATGTCTTAGACAGTATTTTGTAAGCCAAACAAAGGAAACGTAAAGAATGTGAGATCTTCAGGTTGCATAAATCTGCTTTTTTTGGCTACATATTCAGTTCTACATTTTAACAGCTCAGAGTCAGTTCCTGTTCTAGTAGTTTGTCCTTGAAGACTTCAAACAGGTTTTTGTCCACCTGTGACCAGAGCACCTTACATTAGACGTCTGGAATTCTGGAGCAAGTAGGACCTTTCTGGAGTGAGACTGGAAAGGCCTAAGGACATTTATTTTTCTGGTGGTATCTGTTGTATGCCCGCAGCAGGTCTGTGGACAATGCTGTACCTCTCCGTGCATGTGATGTTTGCATGATCAGTGTGTGCTGGCTTCTTGATAGGTGAACTGGTTTGGCGGGAAGTCCCAAGATGCTGTGAGTGGTTTGGCACTTGTGGAGAATTCCCAGCCAGATGGAGTTGAGAATTGGATTAAAGGGCTGGTGGGCTGGGGTTTCGGGACATGCTGTTGGAGACACTGACCAAAGGCTGTCTTCTAAAGCTTTCTTGACAGAATAAACTCCCTTTTTATGTCTTGTGTGTTATATTGTATCAAGCTGTATTTCTTGTTCTGGTTCTGATTTTTTAATCCGATTTGCTGTGAAAATGTATGCTGCAAGTCCCAAGACCACATTAGTATCATATGTACAGCCTTCTCCCACAGTTGTTGTTTAAGGCATAAAACAGCCACAAAAATCACAGGGAATATGCTTTAAAAATATGAGATATGAGAAAAATATAACATTGCATTAATAAATACATTTTATTTTGGAATAATGTGTGATTTTTAAGAAATGTTACCAAATACTAAAAGAGTTTAATAAGTATTTGGTTATTAATACTTTACATATGGTATATATATATAAACTGTATGTTTGTTTTTGGACACAGACATATAAAACAACATATAACATATAAAACATATATGTCAATAACAATATACAGTACAATGCTATGACAATGACCTCCTCTTCTGACCTGGTGACACAGCCACGGTGTTATAACAATACATTTATTTCATGTCAAATAGTCAGAAGGTTTATGAATAAATAAAACATATTTTATGTCAGTCATATACAGTCATTTCCTGGTGTTACTGTCTGAGGAGGGATCTCTACATTTTCTATTTAATTACATTTTTGGACATTACAAGTCGCACATACAGCACGAAGCTAGACACGAAAAGACTAGAAGAGATTTTATTTGCAAAACAGTCTTCTAATTATCTATTCTTGCTTGTTTTTCTGATCTGATGAATAGTTCCAAAGTATCTTCAGACTCTTCTGACTGTACAACTTTTGAGACCCCAAACAGAAATGAGGTGCTACAACTTAGAATGCTGGAGGCTCTTTGGTCTAGAAGGAAAGTGTTTTCTCAAAGATTAATTAAAATGGTAATGTGAAATATATAAATCATCAAAAGGGACAGAGGGAAGGAGGCGTGGGTAGATGACTACAATGTTTTCAGTAATTGATCAATTATTGTTCCTGAAAGAATTAAATATCAATGACTATTTTGTACCTTTAGTTTAATTTACTAGTTAGCCCAAAAACTAATCAAAAGGAAGCACAAAAATATTTAAATGTTATTTTCATTCAGGGTAATCCGATATTTTTGTGAGGTTTTAGTGTTTGACAGAATAGCACAAAGCTTGTATTACAACAGTCTTAACTCTTGACAATGTAGTGGTAGAAAGAAAGGCAAGATCAACAGGACAAAGACAGACCAAAACCCTACTGTATATCTACAATAGAACAGGAAAACTTACCATTCCACATATACCAAAACATTATTGGCCAAAAGTGTGTCTTTGTAGATTCTGAATTCAGCTGCATATGCTTTGCGGAACACTTCAATAATTATTCTAACCTCTGTGCATATCAAATATTTCTGAACTTGAGTGCCTTGGCAAGTTCAGTTATTTTCCAGATGCTACAATTGAGGATTCTTTCTGGCAAATGTGTGTTGTATGTGTGGTACTTTTTTCCACATGTGCATAAGGGTTCACATTTGTAAAAATGCCCTGAATTGTTAGCATAAATCATTGTTAGACTTATTAAATATTAAGTGTGGATCAAATTATTCTAAATTCCACAACTAATAATAATGGGTATTGTATTCTAAGGTTTTTAAAAGACATTTGTATACTTGTTAGAACACTGATGGATATCTTTTGCTTTTGCACATTGTTCTAATTATTTTTATTATAAGTAAATAATTTGCAATAATCCTCTGAGAATCTCTCATTTTATTCATTATTTCCTTTTTTACCTAACCAACATATGTATTAAGGACATTCTGAATACAAACTTGTATGGGATTCTGTTTGATTTCTTTTAAATATTTAATTTGGGCCAAATATGCTCTAATAGAATTAGTTTCATTTTAAAGGAAACATATTCTGTAAATATTGCACTTGGTTTGACAGAATTAAGTTTATCATGATAAAGGTTCCCAGTTTTTCTTATTTTAAAAATAATTGGGGCTATTTATGTCTGAATTCACACCTAACATTCCACCTTTTCAAACTAGTTTAACAAGTCTACTTTATCTATGATGGGTGACTGGATTTCAGCAAACCTTTGAATCAGCTCTGTCCAACATTGAAATAATATCGGTTTAACACCACCTCAAATATTTTGAAATAAAGTTGTCTGATATATTAGTCATAGACAGTTTGTCTTAAATGTTTTATATTTGTGGCTAACTGGACATATTATACTATGATGTTATTTTCTTTTAACTTAATTTTGGAGCAAACTGGATCTGTCCCTGTTTCACTAGGTACATTTGCATCCAACAAGGAAAACCTCAAATTGCTCCTGGTCACTGTCTGCTTTTTTAACAGGGAGAAGGATACTTTCAGTAATATTGACTTTTAAGAGGATGCTACTAAGACCTCTTAGACCACTGCAGATAATCTTAAAAGCTGACACAAACAGGATAATAGCATACTGTATGTTGCAAACAACGCTTTTGTCAATTTCAGCAAGCACAAGTCAGTTTTCAGACACCTGACATCCATGAATTGATCAAGTCTTGCATAAAATGAAGACAAATTTTGTCAAATCGCAATATTGATCACAACCTTTGTCACCAACCTGCTCAAATCATTTTTTGTGTAATATTTCAGAAGAATATTATATATATATATTATTATTTCATTTGGATGCTATATCCTGCCAAACTCATCAGAGACCCCTCTTTTGGGACACCTTTTTCCTCAAATACATGGAACAACTGTATTATAAGAATTGTTCTCTGAAATGGATTGATTAAATGTCCTTTAATTACTTTAATTCTCTCTTTGTGCTTCCATTTGGCTTCAGATTTTTTACAGCAATTTTCACATTAAGTATGCTGTAACGGAATCGTTCTTTCAGGACCCTATGCAGACAACACGATCCGGGAAAGAGTGAGGAAAGCACGGGGAAAAAGCATGCGGGAGTCGGGAATGAAAACACGGGGCGTGTCCATGGTGTGCTGGTATTCGGGCCAAGGCAAACAATCCAGAAATATGTCCAAGGGGGTATCCGAGAGAAGGCGAAAATCCAAAACCGGGAGGTCCATCCAAGACAAACAAAATAAAAACTGGAACCGGGTCGGAACCGGCAGGAACAGGAACTAAAAAGCTTGACTGGACCAGGTGCTTCCAGGTACGGAAACCAATGCAGAGCCCGGAACAAAGTAGGCGTCTGGCTTTTAAGGGGAACTGAAAAGGGGGCTGGAATAGGGAGCAGGTGCAGGAGATGAGTAAAGAACAAGGAAGGGCTGGAGAGTCCTTAAGAGGAGGGGTTTACGAAAGTGACATATGCATTATGGTAAGTCATTTCACAGCAAACTACTGAGTAAGATATGCCCCTGGATACCTATGCATTGACTGCAGTGCACACATCCTGCAAGATATTGACACTATCTTGGATTTAACAGTGTTTTTCCATTCCAACAAACTAATCCACAATTGCCATGAAGACCATGAAAACCCACACAGTACTAGGATTACAATCACAGGAACGAAATTACTGAGGTATTTCCATCATTATTTTTTCCCTTTAAATTAGTTCAGTAAAACATCTTTGTGAAAATTAAATTAGCAGGGGAGACTGTGATCAACTAAACTCACTGCAGCTGCCAAGACGAATAGTAGAACATCACACAGCAGCCTATGCAAAGGATGATCATGTCCATGAGTCAGCACTGCTAGTATGGTGTTAAATATCCTGGTAATTACCAGGATGAACTTCGTAATACTTTCATTTTTCATTTCCACACAATTATTCAGAATGAAAACTCAGAATTATTTAAGCTGTATTTTTGTTCACATGTTCCCTGATTTTGCTTGATATCTGTGTTTCAAAAACATAATTAAATCCATTAGACCTGAGTGTTGTTTGTCTTTGAATAGTTCTACAGGGAAGCTAGAAGATTGAGTGATTTTAGATAAAGATATTTGGGGTTAAGATAATTGTTTATGCCATTCTGTATTCAAAAGCAGTTGTAGTCAGTGATTTAACATTTTTTCAAAGGCCATTAAACTAATCTTTCACTTACTTACATTTAAGGAACATATATAGGTTATTTCTGCATAGAAAGAAGAATCACAGCATTTGCCAGAGGCCACAGGACATCCCTGCCATGTAGTCAGCTGGAGGGCTTTGGACAGCTATGGCAACAGATATTTAATTTTCTTTACATGGATTGGGAATACCATCTGAGAGGTCAGCAGTAGAAACTGGAATGGTACTGTAGATGTGGCTGATGATTCGCTTACTTGGTCAGAACACTTACTATAGGGAATTCCTGTACTGATCTATTTATTTCAAGATACCAAGACAGAGTAAAGGAAAGCAGAGATGAGAGAACCATTAAGGAATTTTAATTGTAATATGTTATGCCTTAAAGTGCATTTCCAAACTATACTGTATATGTGGAGTCCATATCAAACATTCACAATTTTACCAAAGGAGATTAAGAAATAAGGAAGAGGCAGAATCTAATTTCAAATTAAAATTTTAGAAGACAGAAAGAAATTCACAATATTTTGGCTGTGTAGCTTTTGAGTAATCTTTCTTATTTCTAATAGTTGTTTAAAATACTGGTATACTCTGTGCTTGCCAGGATAGGCTCTGGCTCCCCTGCGCCCCTGAATTGGAAGAAGTTAGAAAATGGATGGATGGTGAAGTTAGTATACTAAGCAGGTTTGCAGATGATAGCAAAATACTGGAGGAGTATATCAAAACTTAGAAACTGCAAAACAAATTCAGTGAATCTGACTAAATTCAAGAATGGATAAACACCCAGTAGATGACATTTACAGTAATGTAGACAAGTTCAAAGATTTGTATACAGATAGTTAAAACATAAACTAGATCTATATAATGGGAAATATCAACTTATAGGAAGGTACGTATAAAAGAATTGTTTTTCATTTTGAGATTTGCTTTCAACTTCTGGATGATGTCTTGAAGCAGCAATAAAATATGTAATATAATAACACTATAAAGAGTTAAAAGCGTAGAATTTAAATAAAGGGACATTGTGTTAAAATTGTACAATGCTCTACTAAGACATCATTTAAAATATTGTGTACGATTGTGGTACACCATTTTAGAAAAATTATATTGTTAATCTGGAATCTGTCCAGAGAAAAGCCACCAGATACAGCACATTCCCATGCTGAAAGGAATGTCCTATATTGACAGACTAAAATTAAATCTTTTTAGAACAGATTTTAAAGGGACCAGATTCAAACATTCAAAATCCTAAAAGGCATTGAGAAAGTCAATACTATGGACTTCTTCAGAATGAACAATAAAAAGCATGAACCGATTAAAGGTTAGAGGAAACTTCAGTAAAGTGCAATTAAAACTGAGAACAAAAGGAATTTTTTTATACAAAGTGTCGTGGAAGTCAGGAAAATGAAGCCCTGTTACAAAAGCATATACGTACCAAAGCCTGTTGCAAAAATCCATGACATTCTGGATGATATTCTCAAATGACCAAAAACCAAAAACACTATCAGGACAAAGGCCTCCACTCATCTTTATACTTGATTTTATATTCTTTCATGCATTATCATACAAGAAACATTTACTTCAAATTCTGCTATCAAATAAAACATGATGTTAAATGTTTGCAGCTGGGTGGCAAGGCTGCCTTACAGTGTTGGGACCCTGGGTTCATTTCCTGGGGTGCTATCTGTGTGGAATTTGTACATTCTTTCTAAGTTTGCATGGGTTTCCTCTGCGTGCACTTATTTCTTTCCACAGTAAAAAGACATACTGGTACGTTAATTGGCTTGTAGAAATAAATTGGCCCTGGTGTGAGTGTGTGTGTTTGTCTCTGTGTGTACCCTGCGACGCGCTGGTATCCCATTTATAGATGTACATAACCTATGATATATGGTGCCCCATGTATAGAATCATAGAATTCTTTATGACATTTTAATTGCAGCATAAAATTAGAAGAAATATTTTTGTCTATGCTGTACTGTATTCCAAATATAAACTGCTTTTATATTTTAAATACATTAAGAAAAACAGGGAGCACACGTTTTTCCTATTCTTAAGTAATTAAACAACTCTTTATTCAAAGACAGTAAATCAATCTAAGTGCAGTACAATATAATCTGGGCTAGAATAGCTGTAATCTATTTTGCTACCATTGGAGATTAACATTCTAAATCAACCCAGTCTTCTGTGTAAGGAACATAATTGTTAGAAATAGGGTCATTGGAAAAATGAAATGCCCAGTTTGATGTAGTGTTGGTGAAGTTCGTTTGATCTGATTTATGTGATATTTTTAAGGGACTAAATGTGGACAATATCTTCAAATTATTTTACCATGTGGAGCCTTATTTTGATTCATCTCTCGTGCAAATACACTACCAATGGTAATTATTACTGAATACTCAGTTGCTGAAGAAAAGTATGCTGATGAAATAGTAGGTATCACTTTTTTTTTTCTTGACCAGTGAGTTCATGATTTTCATAGAAAGCACTGGGCTTGTTGATAAAATGCAATTGGTGATGTGATGTCATTTTGCATCTTTATTAAAAACTGGGTAGCTGCAACCTTATTGTCAAAGCCAAATCCACTCCAGGTTATTTAAAGCAGGCCAGTCTAAATACCACCTAGATTAACTGTTCTCATTTCCTTTCTGTTGCACTCTCTGACTGTTCCCATTGTCTGGCTCTTTCCACCCCATTTCCGTCTTTAGTACTTAATCAATGAGGCCCTTGGGATGTTTAAACTGCAAGCATGTTCGTTTATAAAACACCTTGAAATCTTTTTCAAGAGAACAGCAAATTCCCAGTGTGGTACTCACTAGGTTATTAAGAGAAAAGTTTATACATTAACATTATTCATTATTTATCATATAAATACATCCAAGGTGACTTACATAAGATAAGCACATTTTATATACTGGATTAAAGTGATAATAATATCAATAATAATAGTAGTAATAAAAATATAACAAGGTACTGTATAAAGATTTCAGAGTACCTTCACGTTATACAGTAGAAGCGAGAAATCTAGAACTGATACTCCGACATAATCAACAAAGAAAGATGGTACAATACACTATACAGAATAAGTAATACACAATTCATACATAATTGTAAAAATCTGATTTCAGAGACAAGTGAGCACAGATGAGTCTGCACTATGTGATGGTAAGTTGGGGTATAGTAATAAAGAGAGGTAAGAACTCCTCTTGATTTGGATGTCTACAGGGAGAAGTAGCCACAATCAAAATATGTAGCAGCTACCAGGCTGTACTGTATTAACTAGTGGTGCAGTATTGTCATACTATATCTCAAATTTGTCCTTCTTGTTTCTTTGTCCTTTTGAATTGACAGTTAAAGTTATTGCTAAGGACAAAGACATCCTAAAGACTAAAGAATGCATTAAACAAGAACATATGGAGGGTTGTGTCCCATTTCAGCTACAGGGTACAGCCTTTAATACTCCTAGGTATCAAAATTGATCAGCTATGAGCTAAATAAACAAATAATTGGAACCTGTCTATTACCTGCAGAGAAACATTTACATAAAGTGCAAGCACGTTTGAAAGAATTCAAATTTATGGGTTTGCTGGTTGCCGTAACATCCCAGATGTATTCCTAACATTTTAATTGGATTGGACTCAAGTGAATCCATGACCTGTCCAGCAGCTCTATTATTTTCCTTTTTAGAAATTCTGTTGCAGTATAGCATGGATCATCCTTTCAAAACGTAA
This sequence comes from Lepisosteus platostomus, assembly GCF_059453375.1. Taxonomy (NCBI): domain Eukaryota; kingdom Metazoa; phylum Chordata; class Actinopteri; order Semionotiformes; family Lepisosteidae; genus Lepisosteus; species Lepisosteus platostomus. The sequence continues at coordinate 43,589,165 of NC_142613.1, forward strand.
AGATGTCAGACAAGCCCATTCCTACTAAGCTTAATTTAGTCTAATATACCTTGATACACGTGGTTTATTTCAGCTTGCTAAAACCACACAGAAATTTATACCTATGAAAAGGTACGTTGCCATAGCTGATATTTACAGTATGTGATCTGCTGTAAAAATGTGAAAATTATTTAGTTGTTTTCATTTCCTACCTTTACTGATAATTAATCATGATAATTTTATTAATTAATCATGGATATTGGATATTTCTTGTGTTCTTTTATTTCGTTTTCAGTCAAAGCATGGAGAGTGCACATCATGTATAGTTCCAAAATGTTTCTCTCACCTGATCAAGTGCAAACAGTTTTATTTTATTATAATATACCAGTTCGTCATAAGTCACACACGAGCAAAATTATAGAGGTTAAAAAATACACAAATGCTTTTTCATGTGCAGTCCCTCTGTGGCATTTACTACGATAACATTAACCACTTCAAAAATAATTAGTGTTTGATAAACTTGAATGTGCTGGAAGGAACAGCCCCATCAGCCTCAGAAATTGAATCCAGCTGCAAGACATTTCAGGTCAGTGGAGTCTGTAAACGACTCCTTTTTTTCCGTGCATTACAACAATCTACTGCAGATCATAAGGACCATGCCAAATGCCATATGTTTGGCATCATAGTGAAAGCATCTGGTATTTTTTAAGATACAACTAAAAACTTTGAAAACACAATAAAACAACTGTCATTCACATATTGCCTACACCCGAGATTTAGGCAAAGGACGGGTTCATGACAAATAAACAGTTGTGTGAAGTCTGGGCCCATTCCCTCATTTTCTTTATTTTTTTCTTTTATTTTAGCTTCTCTGTGAGAATTGTGCTTTTTGCGTACTGCATAACTGCTTTGCTACTGTGCGTGACTTTTAGTGGATTTGCTGCTTGAAATTTTAAAGGAACACTTGCCTGAAGACTAGTGTCTCCAAGCCGTTGAAATGCATTTGTCATCAGTTTTCCTCTCTTCATTTGGCTTCATTGCCCTCAGAATATGGCCTCCTCTAGATTTTTTTTACTTAGTAACATAATTCATTTCTGATGCTTAAAAGATTTCCACAAATGTTTAAGTAGTCCTCCCCAGATATTAATATATTTCAAATCTGTGAGTGGGAAGTTCCAATTTCCCAGTTTATATCCTAATGGTGTTTTTAGCTCTCCGTTTTGACAAAGGAGAATGCAACATTTGATAAGGGAAATATGCAACGCATACATTTACTTTTGGCACCATCTTTGTTTTAATATCTTTAAAAACTAATGAATAGTCAAAAGATACAATTTTAAAAGATACTTTTAACAAAAAAGCACTAAGTTGTGAAGTGTAAATTCAGCAATGTGACCTTGTAGTCAGGATGATTATTTCAGTATTTGGGCTTTTGCTCTTAGCAACAAAAAATAGTAAAATGTCTGGCAGACTGTCTCATTATGGTCACAAATATGTTGACAATGGCACACAAGTGGAAATTCGGTATTGTAAATTAATTGTGAATTCCTGGACTGTCCAGTTAGCAATCCCCCACAAGTATCTTTTTTTAAGATAAGATTTAAGATCACTTTATTGGCCATATACAATTTCTTGTATTAAGAATTTGTCTTTTCACATACCCCAACATGCTCTCCATGAGACACACAGACAGGGAAGAAACTTGGGGTCAGAGCACAGGGTCAGCCTTTTTTATACAGCACCCCTGGAGCAGTTGGGGTTAAGAGTCTTGCTCAGGGGCCCAACAGAGTAGGATTCCTCTGCCGGCCACGGGATACAAACCGGCAACTTTCCAGCCCCACACCACCCCCTCTTCTACATTGCATTTCTCATTATGATGATGATGATGATGTTATCCGGTCAGTCGGATCCGCCTCTCGGCGATTCTATAGGCCATCTCTCGCCACACTTTCTGGTCTTGGACTTTCTCTTTCAGCTGTTCTTTGCTTAAGCCAGTGTCCATTTTGATGGCATCGAGCCACCGCGTTCTTTGGAGGCCTCGTCTTCTTGTTCCACTGACCATTCCAAGCATCATTGGTTTCTCCAATGAATCTGATCGCATCACGTGACCAAAATAAGTGAGACGGAGTCTGGTGATCTTTCCCTCAAGCGAAATTTCTGGCTTGATGTGCTCCAGAACCTCTTTATTGGTGACCCTTGGTGTCCATGGTATCCGTAACAGTCTTCTCCAGCACCTTAGCTCGAAAGCATCCAACCTCTTTCGGTCAGCTTTTTTCAGGGTCCAGCTTTCACACCCATACATTGATATGGGGAACACAATATCATGGACCATGGACCGATTTTGCATTTGGTTTTGAGGCTAATGTCTTTGCTCTTCCAGATTTGGTGTATGCTCAGCATCGCACTACGGCCTAACACAATTTGTCGCCTGATTTTAGGGCCGCAGTCTCCAGTTCGGTCGATCATGGATCCCAGGAAGCAGAAAACCTTGACGCATTCGATCTCTTCACTATTGATGGTTATTTTGACTGCTCCATTTCCAGCTGTTGTCAAGATCTTCATCTTTTTGATGTTGAGGTGGAGACTCATCTTTTCACTTTCCTTTTTGATTCTTAATATGAGGTCTTTCAGGCCATCTTCTGTTTCCACCAGTAATGTTGTATCATCAGCATAGCGAATATTATTAATATTTCTGCCTCCAATCTTCACACCAATTTCCGATTCTTTTGCAAGTTTCTCATTTCTCATAAAACCCCTCTAATTAATTGAATTTATTCAAATTATTTGTGATAAAGACTTTATTGCGTTACTTTATGTAGAAAGGAATATGATCAGCACTGGAAATGGGAAGAAGTCTGACACACTGTCTCATTATGGTCATATATATATTTATATTATAGAAAAAAGAATCACCATTTCTTTGAGCATGGTGATGTTGAAGAAGTAGAAGGTGTCTCATACTACCCAGAGCATGCTTAAATTAGTTTGTTCCTCCAAACTGAGCAGTCGGGCAAGGAACTAACTGGCTAAGGTAAGGATGCCACCGTTAGGCCTATGTAATTTAGAAAAAGCTTTAGGCTGAGACACGGTACAATGTCAACATATTTCGTCACTCCAAAAAAATGTCAAGTGTAGCAGTGCCAAGAAGGAAGCTGTTACTGAGAAAATTGGATCTTTTTGGTCTAAATGCAAAACTTTACATCTGTAAATCCAACACAGCATATAACCAAGTCAGCACCATCCCTTCAGTCAAGCACAACAGTAGCAGCATTATGCTATGGTGCTGCAGGAACTGAGATGTTTGTCAAGTTTGAGGGAGAATGGATTAAGCAAAGTGTAGGCAAATATTAGGTAAAAACCTGCTTCAGTATGTTAAAGACCAAAAATGTTAATCTTTAGCAAAGATTCAACAATCTGGAAGGGAGGGAATACATTTTCAAGGCAGTGAATATCATAATGGATGAATTAATTCTGTGCTTCTTTATAAACCAAGTACCATTCTCATTCTATTTAATATTTAGTTCTTTGTTATCAAATTATCCTTTTACAATTCATAATTTAGGACTTTATGGGTCAGGCAATCTATCAGTCTCTCTGGTGGTTTAAATGCATATCTTAAAGTAAAACAAAACACCCTACTAATTTTCATTCTAAGAATTCCACTCACCTTATCTACTCCATGGCCAAATATAATATGCAAATTAACTGTTTCAGACTATCAGATTTACCATCAAGCCACATACTTTAGGTTTAAGTCCCTTTATCATTTAATTGACAAATTTATATCAGGCCATACAGGTAGGTTCATTTTATATAATTATGTATAATATTAGTGTAACCTTATACAAAATAAAAAAAATATTCAAATTATTTAAGAACATAAGAGGTAAATAATGTAATTCAGGGACAAACTGAGATTTTAATTATAAATACATTTTCTGCTATTTGTCAGACTCTCTTAATCTTGCATATCCCATCCATAGGAGTATGTGCAAATAGGTTTCTTACATTTGAAGTGAAGAGAGCTTAAATTGATATTGTAAATGTAGCAAGCTCCTACAGAATTTACAAAAAATGTACCAAGCCTAACAACTTTCCTTGATTGATTTTATCACACTACACTTGCCTTGCATTCTACTGCCAACGCTGAAGCCATGTTCATGGGGCTCATGTCTCCATGAGTGCAGTTTACTGGGAAGTTGCTCATGAGTACTTTTTATGTTGACAAATCAGTACAAGAAAAACTGGTAACTAGAGAATATACTGTAACAGCCCATGACAATTCAAAGAGGGATCTGTTTCTGTATAGCAGGCTCATGCCTGATTCAGCCTCCTGTTGACCAACACCGGGCAGCACAATTGTGTGTACAGAGACATCTCAAAACATGATAATACTGTATCTATCTACTCTGCTCTCCTCCCCACTGATAGCTGATGTGTGGTGAGTGTTCTGGCGCACTATGGCTGCCGTCGCATCATCCAGGTGGGGAGCAGTACATTGGTGGTGGTGGAGGAGAGTCCCCATTAGCTGTAAAGCGCTTTGAGTGGAGTGTCCAGAAAAGCACATTATAAGTGTAAGTTATTATTATTATTATTATTATTATTATTATTATTATTATTATCATCATCATCTTGTATAAATCTTCACATTGTTGCTTGACTTCTAAAGTTACTGTTCACTTTGTGCCTTCCAGGAAAACTTCCACTTTGTGACATAAATGCATCATGATCCTTATGGTCCTAGGATGGTGTATTTAAAAGAAATAGTTGTACTTGACTAGAAGTTTGGGAAAATTGGGAAACTTTCCATAGAACCATTCACAGTGATGTTTCAAAATCCTTTCTAAAACATCTTTTCTAATAAGGAATCCAGATCCATTTTTTAAACAATGATTGTGCTTTTGTATTTCCCTACACATTTACCTGGTACCAATTAATGCTTTCATGGAAATGTTTCATTGAAGTGCACATGGTTCTTCTAATATTTTCCATGGATTACTTTGTGCACCAGACTGGTACACTTTACTGAGATAATTTAATAAAACATAATCAGTTTCTTGTCCAACCCCCAAGCAAACTAATACATATTTACAGATATAAAGTATGAACTTCATAGCTCCAAACACACACTAGGTTCACACAAAGAAACCCACCTTAGCCTATGAAATAATAAAACATAATGACATGAAACATTAACTAATGTCATTAAAATACAAAACTATAAAACCCCAATCCCTCTGATACTTCCAACAAAATACAGATTTCATTTACCTTATAGCTTATATGACAGGTCACTTATTTTGAATTTTGGAAAACAACATACTGAGCAAAGTGACTTGATAAGGAACATGTAATAGGTTTATTCCATGCTGAAATTCCAGCATGGAATAAACCTACAGTATTACTTGTTCCTTTGCAGCCTACGCATGCTGACGCAGCTACCCACCTGAACTAAAGTGACTTGATGCCAATTAATAATAGATTCTATGATTCCAAAAAAGTCCATGATGAATATCAAGGCACAGTATAATAATAATAATTGCTGACACGTATATAGCGCTTTTCTGGACACTCCACTCAAAGCACTTTACAGGTAATGCAGCCCCACCTGGATGATGCGACGGCAGCCATAGTGCACTAGAATGTTCACCACACATCAGCTATCAATGGGGAGGAGAGCAGAGTTATGAAGCCAATTCATAATTCCAATAGGAGGCCATGATTGGTAAGGGCAATGGGAAATTTGGCCAGGACGCTGCGGTTACACCCCTACTCTTTTCGAGAGACGCCCTGGGATTTTTAATGACCACAGAGAGTCAGGAACTCGGTTTTACGTCTCATCCAAAGGACAGCGCCCATTTACAGTATAGTGTCCCCATCACTATACTGGGGCATTAAGACCCAAATGGACCACAGGGTGAGCGCCCCCTGTTGGCCCCACTAACACCTCTTCCAGCAGCAACTTTAGTTTTTTCCCAGGAGGTCTCCCATCCAGGTACTGACCAGGCTCACACCTGCTCAGCTTCAGTGGGTTGCCAGTTGTGAGTTGCAGAGTGATATGGCTGAAAGCGTTGACAGCAATATGCATCAAAGGTGACTATGAGGAGATGAGTCCCAACCGGAGTCAGACATTGTCACTCATAATATGACGCTACCAGGATAAACTCTGGTAAGAGAAGTATGTTAACATTAATGATACATGGTCATACACAACACCATGTCTGCTTATCTCATATCATCATTCACACCCTGTGAGGAAGGAATATGCTGTCAAAGGTTATATAGACTGTTAAAAGCAGTTAATGAAAAAAGTATACCTGAATTTATTAAGCCGTTCTGTTTTCACATTGGCAAGAAGTCAGGATGGATATGACATGTCTGAGAGGGATGTAATGACTGGAAAACACATTTAAATACAGTATTTTCTAGTTTTAAAAGATCTGCTCATTTTTATCTAAAACAGTAAACATAGAGTGGAGTATCTTATTTATTGATTGAGATGAGACAAAATAAATATTCAATATTTATGATTAACTTATTAAATCATTTTTTTACAGCTGCATCAGTAATTCATTTCACATGAATGCGCTTATATTTATGAGTTTTTATATGCACATAATGTGCTTTGAGGCCTTTTACCACCATAAATTTAATTTAATGTGGTGTGTGGGTCTTACTGTTCTTTTGTAAAAATCTTATTCTAGATTATTTTTTAACAGAATACAAATAAACTCTCTTATGCTTTTAAATCATTTTTAAAGGAAACTAGCCAAAAGTCCTCCTTTAAAGCTTGGATAACGTGTGTATTGATATCTCTTAGATTTATCACCAAGAACTGCTATCAATTACAATTTATGCTTAAAAGCAATAATCATTTGTTAATATAAACATTGTTAAACTTTAACAATGAAGATTGGTATGATAGGCTCTTAAGCATTAATACATTTAATTAAGAAATTAACTAATGAAAGTGTCATTAAAAAACTGGTCACCTATGAGTAACAGTTTTACATGTTCATAACCTGCACTTGATAATGCAAGTGGGTTGCGCACAGTATACAATGTGACCAGAAATAGTTTACAGAGCTCACAAATATCATATCTGAAATATATTACAGTTGGTATCTGGTAACTCTGTTTCTGTTTATGAAAAAGAGAAGACTCTTACGATGTTTACAAAAATGTGGACATTGATGGCCAAAAAAGGAAAGCATAAACCCATGACTTGTCTAAAAACTAAGGAAAAAATATATATGCAGAGTCTGAGCTCACCCACAAATTAAATTGTGTCAGTGGTCTGATGAGCCCACTTGCAATTGGACAGCATACAAAAGAACAGGGATCCAATGTACTAAACAGAATTAAATGTTAGAATGTAATACTGAGTTTTAGATCTGATATAAGATCTGATATTGGCTAAGAGATCATTCCACAGCCTTGAAGTGACAGAAAAAGCATCCATGGTCTCCCCGTGTTTGGAGCCTGATATGTAGGTGTATTGGGAGTTAACAGTTGCCTGATGTACTATAGTCATGAGCCAAACAATTCAAGTCCTTTAAGGTTTGCACAGGGAGCTAGTGCAAGGAAGTTAAAATGCTGTAGTTGATATCGTTCTATTCATTTTAGTTTCAGTTTTGAGCAGCTGAGTTATGAGCATGTTGCAATTTTTTGTTTGGATATACCAATGTCTAAAAACTTCTATTATGTATACAATAATATTGGCAGTTTCTTGCAAAAGTCAACATTGACAGAGATATGAAGAGATATGAGCAGTCTTATACCAATATCATTGGTGATGTGAAGATTCTTAGCATTCATATTGTACAGTATAATATAATTCTGTTATATTCATATTTATATCCCACTGGATCTCAAAGTGCTTCACATATACAGTAGAAAGAGACCACTATACTCTCCACTGACGTGCAAAACCTATCTGGGTAATGCATGACAGCCATTATGTGGCTCTACACAACAATTCAGGTGGCCAAATGAATATTTGCTTTACAAACAGAACTAAAGGAAATCGAAAGGATCTATATATTTATATATCACAATACTGACTATGTCTGGCCTTACTTAGCTTTCAAGATCTTAGACGTTCAGTCTACAATACTGTTAACACTATTGTAAGGTTCACATGCACGACAAGGATTGAAAAAGACACAAAGAATCTAGGGCCATCAACAGTCAAAGTAAGGTTAACACTTTTGTGGAATTGATAAGAATAGCCAGTCTGCATTAAATTGGTATTATCAGATTCTATCCATTCATCCTGGTGATGTTCGCGGTTGCAGCAAGGCGAGTAGATCAGCCCAGACTTTCCTGTCCACAGCAACAGATTCCAGCTCCCCCTGGGGGATCCCCAGGCGCTCCCAAGCCAGCCGAGAGATTTAATCCCTCCAGCATGTCCTGGGTCTGCCACTGGGTCTCCGCCCAGTGGGATGTAGCCGGAACAGCTCCAGCGGACGCCGACCGGGGGGCATCTTAATGAGATGCCCAAACCACCTCAACTGGAGAGAGCAATCCACTCTTTTCCAGGAGAGAACCATGACCTCAGTCTTCTCATCCCAGCTGCTTCACAATCGGCAGCAAATTGCTCAAGTGCACACCGAAGGTCACAGTCAGATGATGCCAAAAGGACTTCATCTGCAAATAGCAGAGATGCTACCCTTAGTCCCCCCCCCCCCCCAACCGGACACCCACACATCACAAAAGGGCAATGTGGGTCCGTCTTGTGGGCTCACCACCTGCAAAACGAAGGGTGAAGGTTGGGTGCAATAGTGGGAAGTCCAGCCTAGTGGAAAGTGGTTATCAGATTCCATATATTAAATATTGTGTTGCATCCAATTTTAACATTACCTAAGTAGTGTAAAAAGACAGACAATCCCTGATTAACATGAGGTTTCTTGCAAACATAAAGATGGATTTCAACAAAGTAGAAATGATAACAGAAGTCAAACCTATGAAGAATCAGGTATAAATGGTAAAATAGAGATACTGTACCAAAAATGGGACCAAAAAATCCTGTTCTGTGGGACACTTGGTGTGATCACCTTTTAAGTGGAGGAACAATACCCAATTAGAGTAAATTGTATTCTACTAATAGGATCAAATTTAAACCACAACAAAGATATTCCAGTCATACCAGTAACTCAATCTATTCTTTAAGTTGGTAGATCAACCAGTCTGTCTGCTGTTGGACAGGAATCAGAGAACACATAAACTAGTGCCTGCCTGCAGTGCAGGATATGAACTTGAACCTGGAGTAAGCCTTTTCTCTTGCTACCTGGATACCATTTTCCTGTGGTTGTTCATGAAGTCTGGACAGGATGTCATTTCTGCAACGGAGCCTTTCTCACTGTTCTCTCCCTTCAAGAATATAACGATCATGACTAGCACTGGTGCCAGCTCCCCATGTACCCTGAAATAATGCTATGCATAACTCAAAGACTATAATGTCAACAACAACAGTAAAATAATAAATGTTATATAGCACTTTCATTATATATTATCTGGTGATGATGACGGTCATGAGAATGCAGACACTTCTGTACTCTGTACACACAATCAACCCACTAAATGACTTATCCTGAGAGCCACATCCATCTCTAAAATTAATGAGATTAGCACAGTTGTATTTTTCTATTTAGGTGTAAACTCCCTGTTGGTTTATTGTCTATAAATAACATCATTTTTAAACTGATCTCTTCTTTTCTGAGACCACCCAGACTACTACAGTCTTCTACAATTCCTTCTTCTTGCTCAATGGAAAATATTTATGCTTGTGTTAATTCCATACCTGAGAATATCTAAAAATTGAAACTGTCCATTATTGCTTTTACGGTATTATTGCGGTCACGTTATGTATTTAGCAGAAGCTAAGCAAGGTTAGCACTAAAATTGGAGACCATAAGGAAAAACAGGTTGCTGTTTTTATTCAGCGGTGTTGCTGGCTCTGTAACTGGCACACTCTCTGGACCAAAATCTTATCCAGCCAATTTCTATCTGCTTCATCCAACTCACAGTTATGAGGGAGCCAGAGCGTAAATCAACAAGAAACATGCACAACACGAGATACAATCTGGACTGGTGACCAGTCCATCACAGGGCACACACTCACTCCAGGGCAAAATCTTCCAGAAGACAATTAACCTACCAGTATGTCCTTAGACTGTGGAAGGAAACCCACATGAACATAGGGAGAACATACAAATTCTACGCAAGATAATGCCCCAGATGAATCCAATTGGACCCAGGGCTGTGAAGCAGCAATGCTAACCAATGCACCACCAATACAGCCCAATACCTAGACCTATATATCCAGGCTGTGTGCTACACTTAAGTGGCGGATGAAGTGTTCCCTTATATGTAAAGCACTTTGGGATGAAAATCACTATATATATACACAGAGCATCAAAGAAAATGTATCATATTGTACCAATGTACCAAATGTACCAAAGTGCTTTATGATACTCCACCTTCATCCAGGTGGATGCTGCACATTGGTGGTGGTGGAGGGGAGTCCCCATTACCTGTAAAGCGCTTTGAGTGGAGTGTCCAGAAAAGCGCTATATAAGTGTAAGCAATTATTATTATTATTATTATATTAATTCATGTTTTTTTTAGATAAAGTATACAGATTTTGAAAATTATGTTTTTGGTGTCGCTTTTTACACGAGTAACTGTTGCATAAGCACTAAATCTCCTCATTAGTGAGTTTATTAGGCTGCTGTATACTAAGAGTAGGAAATTCAATAAGAAACAAGAAAATGCACCTTTTTAATCCAACATTTAATGTTGGATCATTTTGATCAATAAATGAATGAAAAAGTATATCCTTTTGTGTTTTATTTGTTTTATTGGATTCTCTTTATCTATTTTTATGACTTAGATGAAGATGTTATCACATTTTAGGTCACATTTCTGCAGAAAGTCAGAAAATTATAAAGGGTTCACAAACTTTCTAGCACCACTGTACCTGCAAATGACAAATATTAATCCGTTAACGACCACAGAACTAGCACCTCAGTTTCACATCTCATCCGAAGGATGGCGGCTTTTTGACAGGATAGTGTCCCCATCACTATACTAGGACATTAGGATCCACACAGACTGCAGGGAGAGTGCTCCACGCTGGTCCTACTAACACCTCTTCCAGCAACACCCTTAGCTTTCCTAGGAGGTCTCTCATCCAGGTACAAACCAGGCTCACACCTGCTTAGCTTCAGGGGGTTGCCAGTTATGAGTTGCAGGGTGAAATAGCTGCTGGTAAATGCTTTACGTTAATGTATTTTAATGTTTATTATACAGGACATGCAATTAAATATTAGTTTTCACTAAACCTCAATGTTATCTCACTTAATACACTCTCACTTATCTTTCATTTGACAAAAAAAAAAACAGCACTCATTTTCAGCAGGTAAAAAAAAGCTATTTGAAGATAAAATGTCTAGGGTGAAGGAGATACAACAAATTAATATATCACAGAAATGCTTAAAAATCCTTAAGTAATAAAACTAAAATTAACCTTCAGAAAACTTTACAATGTTGACCTTTTTTAGATTGGATACTATATTTTAGTCAGTCAGCTTCTACACTATCTCCACCTGCTGGTTTAAAGTTGAGATAAATAGATATGACTGTATTAAGCCTCAGAATCTTACAAACTAACACCTAGAATTTGCTCAGAAAGTTACATTTCCAAAGCAAAAAAAGAGCACATGACAACATAAATCCAAACACTTTGCTGGAACCTTACATATCAATTTACAAGGAAAACATACCCTTTTGCCTTTTTAAAGTATATAAACCCTCTAGAGGCTCCCTAATGAAAGAAACATTTTAATTCTACAGAAACAATTCCACCAACACAATTGATGGGGACAGGTGTCATTAATTTGCCATCAGATAATTTGAATTTCTTAGATCAAGATAAACTTGATAGAAGAAAACGGACCAATGAAAATACTGTAACAATTTAACACTGATGTAGTTACTTAAATGCAATCTCTTTTGAATGCAAATGAACATTACAATTAATTGAATGACACAAGGATAGTTTTTAAATGGCTGACATATAACTTACTTTACCATTATTTTCCTATGGATAGTTCTACAAAGTTTCTTAGATTAATGTGGCTAACTGAAAGCCTACAGCAGAAAGTACAGCTTTGTAAAACATTATAAAATGCCATTCCTTAAAGTTCAAAACCCTTGTATAAGCAAACCAGTAAAGCTACCAGAAATAAAATGCTGCAAGCCCAATTAGTTTTGACAGCAGGATTACACCAGATAACTCAATGCGATATAATCAGAGCAAAAGAGGAAAGTTATGTAAACAGGGCCTCATTAGTTTTTTGGGGGGAATACATTACAAAATAAGGCCTAAGACAACGAAGAAAGGAAATAAAACAGATGCAAGGTACTATATGGAGCAGGTTAATATAAAAACTTTACCTTTGTATGTCAGGGTTCAGGTCTGGTTTAGACCAACTCTGCACTATTAATCTGCACTAAGAAAACAGTCCAAGGCAGTTTTTGGCAACTGCGTCACCCTATCATCTACAGTAAAGCTAGGAAAAGATAGTCAGCTGTGGAATGCAGGGTTCTAATTCCAATTTAGGCCCATTCCACCAAAAGTGGTCCCGACACTGAGAAAATTAAAAATACCATAAAGGACAAGGATTTGGCATTATATAATGGTTAAGTTTTATCAAACAAAAACATTTTTTATTTGGGTTCTATACATATATAAGCTGTATGGAATCTTTTCTCCTGACTTTTCAATACTAGATACTCGAACACATCCTAACAATCCAGGTCACTGTGATTTAATACAAGCTATTTTTAATTTATCTAGGTAGCATTCTAAAAGTTAAAAACTCTAAAAGTTAGTTTAATAATAATAATAATTATAATAATAATTGCTTACATTTATATAGCGCTTTTCTGGACACTCCACTCAAAGCGCTTTACAGGTAATGGGGACTCCCCTCCACCACCACCAATGTGCAGCATCCACCTGGATGATGCGACGGCAGCCATAGTGCGCCAGAACGCTCACCACACACCACACAGTTTAATGTAGCAGACATGATCTATGCTTCTGAATTCTTATAGAGAACGTTTACAAATGTCCCATGATAAATCTTACCTTTAGACCATACCCCAGCCCCATGGTGACGGTACTACTACTATTCTACTGCCAGCTTCTTGGACCAAAACTATTTTTACTGGACAAATAAATGTATTATATTGCTTTAGATTGGCAAGGGGGGGGACAGAGCTTGTCAGTGAGGTTAGCAACATTAGTTACATTCTCATTATTTACCTTAATCAGTAGGTTTGAGACAGTGGATATTGTTTTGTTGCATTTACTGTACACAGCTGCCTTTGCTAAAGATACAGATTTTCAAAGGAGAGTTCCTAATAATTAACTTCGCTTAATTAACTTCACTGTTAAATTACCAAGACAGCAATATTAAAAAATAAAAGTAATTTAACAGTGACTGGGCTGTTCCAAGTGAGGACATAAAACCATCCTCCATAGGAATGGATCAAAGTATAAAACAGACAGAGACAGGAGAAGCAAGAACAAAAAGAAACAAAGGCATCATCATCAGACATTTGTGTTGTGAGAGCATACTTCTTTTCAATCAGATTTCAAAACAGATTTTTTTCCTCCTATTCTCAGGGATGCTTTGTATAGAATAGGGAAACTGGTCCCCATTCATTTGTGAGCATGTTTAAAGTTCAAGTTTTAAATCAATTCTACAGTACTTGTTGAATTTAAGCAACAGCACAACCCACTTGTGTCAATTGGTCAAGGCCAACAGCGCGAAGTTGCATGCCGCCCCATCTCCATGTCACTAATTAATATTTGTATCTGTTACATTATAAATGGTTTAGAAAAATGCATTAAATTAAGATATAAGCATATGTTTATTTTTGGTAATGGTGCCGTTTGCTAAACAAGGTTGTCTGCAGACCAACACAGGACACTTTTCCCCCCCAGCTACCCTAATTTTTTTCTTTAAATAATTCTGACCATAACTTTAACCCTTAACTAAATTTTAATTCTAACCTTTCCCCAATCTTAGCCATAGCATTAATACTAATCCTACCCAAACCTTAATGGGGAAGATATAAAATTGAGGATTCCAAAATGTATATATGCATCTTTAGCTTTATGTAAAAGATATTTACAAAAATGTTGCAAACCTTATTTCACTTTTATTTCAACAGAAAATAAAACCAAAACATTATCACAACATTTTAGGACAATATATGATGTTTTCAAGCAACTGTGAAAATGAGTTCAAATGAACTGTTCTTCAAAGGAGCATCCACACATTATAAAAACTTTTTAAATATTAGTAAAGGAAATAAACTGTAGTTGACAAACAGAAATACAAAATAACACCTTATCAGTGTTAAATGTTAACACTGCAATTTATACGCTCAAAACATAAAACATAGGACAGACTGTGTATTTTCTCTCGTATTTCTCTATCATTACTGAAGGTTGAGATAATGAGGCCTCTTTAAAAATAAAAACAAATGCATTATCAGTCAGAAGATGACAGCAGAAATCATTTCCGAAAGCCTTTGAAGTGTTGCCCATTTTAGTCTTCAACCTCGGGCCTTTTTAAGAAGATTCTGAAAACAGAGAAAAAAAGTCAACTTTATTAATATATCTATTTTCCACTACTACAGGTCCCTTCCTTCTTGCCTGCCACTCTTTCTGTATCTGTCACTCTCCTTCAAAATTGTGCAGTTTAAGGACAGTTCTAAAAGCCTATTGTACAGTTAAATTACTTGTGTAATATTTAACATCTGTTCTATCAGTCATGTATACCTACAAAGCATTTCCATCATAACTCAAAAGTGATGTGAATGATTGCATATCTAATAACAATAACTAATAACCAACTCAATGTGAAGCCTAATTAACTATTTAGTGTTAATTTCAGCAATTAAACCAGTGGACCAATGCAAGCAAGAAACTGGTAAAATCGTTGTAAAAGGATGAAGAAATACACCAACAGAATAAACTGAAAGGCAGAATACAATATTTTTCCCCAGAGTAAATTACATGACATATATTGTCATAAAACAAGCACTCCAAAATATCCAATATAAAAAACAAACAGAACTTTATTACCCCTTTTTACTTTCAAGATGAAAATCACCATGTCTTGTAAACTGAAAATCACATAAAAATATCTTTCACATAGCTGTACATGGTCACGAAACTGCAAGTAGGTATATGTCTGTTTTGAATTAACTTTTAATCAAATAAACTTGTTTTATTATTAAATAAACATTGTGTACAGATTTTAGCTGACCGGATCTCTGCCTACTTTTATTCTAACTTGTTTACACTTTGAGCATCATGCCCTTTAGTCTTTGCTTCCTAGCCAAAGAAACCAGCTTCAACTCAATAGTTCCTGTTATTCAGCAGTTACCAGTTCAACTACGTGCTCTAGGAAGACCAAAGTCATTAAGAACTGTTACAGTGTGTTTTAAATATTTGGGTCACAGATTGACTATATTTCAATAGCACTGAAAAAAAATTACATAAATCTGGACAAGATTAAATTTTGTTAACAGCTTGGACCACCTCCCAGATTAATAGCAACTAGTGGCAAAGTTGTGAAACACATTCCCTTGTATTGTTTGTTTACACACAAGCTTTTAAACCTTATAAAAACACAGCATGTAGTTAAAGACTGGGTTAAATTTTCAACCCATTAACTTCACTCTTCTGGACTCTACACACCAATTCCATGCCCACAAAACCCATTTCACAATACAAAATTCCCAAAACACATGTGGTGTAAAGAGATAAGAGACTAAGATACTAAACATGTTTTCAAAGTAATAAAACAGTTGAACTGTAATGTTATAGGTCTTAAAGCTACCAAGGGTCATTCTATGGTAACTGAAATATAAAAGTGAAAATCAAACTTGAGAACAAGTGAAAAAAATGAGGCAAAGAAAGCATTATTCAACACATATTTGCACACAATGGGTTTATGGAAGCAAAATGAAACAGCAGCCATTATCCATGTCAAACCTTATTGCTCCATACTTTGTCACATTAACTTATCCCTTGCATTCTTGAGAACTGCGTTTTTAGCAGTCTGTCTCAGGTTATTTTCCACTCTGTGCCAAAGTATGGAAAAATGTTTTCGAATATCCTTACTACTTTTACAACAATCTGTATTTTTAATTTTAACTTTGTAAATCTACACCCTCAGAAAGACCATAAATATACCAGTATTGCTGGACTTCAAACTGTATATAGAAAACTGTGGGCTGTTCCATTTTATGATTTCCTTGTTTAATACACAAAACCTTCAAGATGTTTCTTTAGTAACATGTATCAAAGATCAGAGCATTCCTGTTGTCCAGAATAATTTCGCCAACGTGTCAACCTTTAAGTCCATGCCATAACTAACAGGCTCAAAACTAATAAAATACCAATAACAACATTAAATCATTCTTTCCTGTGTGACCTACAAAAAATAGTGGAATGGCCCACTAAGTATTGTATTTATGTGGTGGACTTGCATTTCTGGAAATTCTGTTATTGTATGACCACTGAAAATCATTGCACCGACCACAGCAAGATTATTTTATTTCATTAAAGCACATAGTATATAATTAACAGTACTAAACTTAATTCCAGAGCACCTGGTGTGAATGATGAAACAGTAGCCAAGTGGTATAATAATGGGAAGCAGACACACATTGGTGGGCTCCAGCTATCAAATGAGTGTTTCTTTACAACTGGTCCAAAAGTTCAAGCATTCCGTCTTGAGAAAAAAAATCCAGATTTGCATTATATTTGAACAATGGAGTAATCTCTGTCCAACAGAGGTTTCAGATAAGACCCCCCCACAAAAGCCATGTACATTAATTTAAATAAATACATAATGGCTCATGGACAATTTGAGAGTTGCTTTGATGCAAGTTATATGGCATGCAAAAACCCCTTTGAGGTGGGCAGCAGTATGAATGGCAGCTCTGTTTAACAAGCAAGTCCACACTGCATCTTATCTTTAAGCACAGAAGACATTGCTTGGTAAAAACAGCAGTATCACAAAGAGTGAAGCACACTGCCTAAAGGTTCCTATCTAACATTACAACTTGTCCTTATTTTCAGAGTTGCTTAGACAGTTTCAAATATATGAAATGGAAAACACAAGCTGCATTATGCAGACGTCCCTCTCCTGGAACCCACTCCTTACTCAATTTACTTTATTGGTAAAGCATCCACTACTTCACCGCACCACGTCACACAAGTTCAAAACTATTTTTACATTTACTCCAGTTGGGCACTACTTCAGTTCTGCATGATTAAAATTAATTGAATACAATGTTTCAATACAACTCTCTATTAAACACCTTAGCAAGTGCCAATGCCTGACTCTAAAGGCAAAGTTATCTATATAATGCCTATACAAAAGCTTTAAAATAGAGAAGATGTCTATATAGTCATTTAACAGTTCTAATATAATCAGTCAACATCTGAATATCTGATCACTAACTAATTTTGACAAGAAGATTAGTCACTGTGCAACACTTGGCTGCGGAACGGTGGCACCGTAGCTAAGGATCTGCAACTGTGGCTGGAAGGTTGCCGGTTCAAATCCCACGGCCGGCAGAGGAATCCTACTCCGTTTGGCCCCTGAGCAAGGCCCTTAACCCCAGCTGCTCTAGGGGCGCCGTATAAATGGCCGACCCTGCACTCTGACCCCAAAATTCTCTCTCCCCGTTTGTGTGCCTGTGCATCTCATGGAGAGCAAGCTGGAGTATGCAAAAAATAAATTCCTAATACAAGAAATTGTATATGGCTAATTAAGATCTTATCTTATGCTTAGCAAAATCAAGGTGTTTTTCAAAACAGAAAGGGTTTGGCATCCATGTGATGTAAAAGCAATTTAAAACGCATCCGGGTCAACAAATAATTAAAATTCGATTATAATTTCAGCCTGTAATAATATTGGGCTTTTACAGAAACAGTCCAAAAGCATTTTGTTATAGGCAGGACATTCTCTGCTGATAAAGTTTGTTTCAAATTGTCTAAAATGGTAATGAAATGCAGTGCGTTAGAGCAAGGAACAATTTAGTTAACTAAATCAATCGAGAACTGACTTATACCATTTGCACTGATGTGCTAGCCTGCAGAAATAATACGCAATGTGAAATGAAAATCTATCAACATTTAGTAAAAAAAAAGTCTCTACTGTCTAAAAAGTCTTGCTTTGCAAAGGAAACGCAAGTAAATAATTACCTTTGATACTGCCTTTACATGCAGAGGCTTAATTGTTGCAGTTTTGTCTTCAAAAGCTTTGGCTCTGGATTCCTCAGCCAGACGATGAAGAAACAACAGGAGGTTTAAGTGCACCTTATAATAGGAAAAAAAAAAAATTAAAATAAATCATACAGGATCTTTCTTAAAACAGTTGGTTGAGTGGAAACTAATAAGCATCCCAATTCAGATTTTAGACTGGTTTAGTGGCCCCCCATGGAGAGATAATCCAAACTATATAGACACTGGAGTCAAAGATGAAGCAATAAAATTATTTTACTGAATAAAATCTGTGTTTCAAAAGAAATCTAGAGGTACGTCATTAAGTTGAACTAAGGTTGTTCGCTGTGGGACAATAATAAAAAAAAACCTGTGATTGCATTACCCTCCTAAGTGTCTCTACTCTGCAGTAAACTCTAAATAGGAAATTGCCTTATTTCAAGAAAGACAAAAATATTGAATAACTTAAAGAAACTATTTCAATCAATGTTTGGTAATATCTTATTATATAGCTCCATGAATTATTATTCAGGATTAGAAACAAACCTAGCCAAAAGTTCCACATAATAATGGAGCTAATAATAATTCATAATAATGAAGCTGGAACCTATCCCAGCAAGCATCAAGCACTAGGCAGGATACACCCTGGATCGGATGCCAGTCAATCGCAGGGCATACAAAGACACACCAGTGACAAAATGTAAAATGCCATGTTTTATAAGACAAAGTTTGACACCCCTGACATCAATAAACATCTTGAATGTACATGTATTAATAGACTACATTTGTAAGTCTTAATAACTAATTACACAACCTCCAGGTAATCTTTTAGTCCACAAAATATGTATTTTGTGCACCAAATCTAGTTTAGGGGATTTGATCATAGGACCTAAAGTTTAAACACATCCCCACTTATTATATTATTAGTTAATAATTAACTATCCTTTTAAATGTTTAAGAAGTATTTATTGATGCAGTATGACTCAAGTCCTTTTATATATAAGCTTACATGGCAAACAGTAGGATACAATCTGTATTCAAAGTGAAGAATGTAAGGCATTTTAAAGATAGCAATGTAGAAAAGTACATTGTGTAAATATGTGCACCAAACAAACAAGAATTCTAAGAATTATTTTGGAATCCATCTTTTCACAAAATAGCTTAGAAACTTCTAAACTCTTACATCTAAAGTACTCAGAACATGTCAAATGTGATTCTATATTAATTCTCCATAATCTGTCTAATCTAACCTGTAACAGGAGGAGAGTGTCCTCTTGGAAGGATCAGCAACAAATGAGACAATTTATTCCAAATATTCGAATGTAAAAAATGGAACTGGCATAAATGATCAGGCATCAGGTTAAACCAAAAAAAACTTTTGTACCATATAAAGTTCTCTTGCAATAGGATAATGTTACAACTCTTTAAAAATCAGTGTTAAAGCTAAATGGAGAACTTTAATAAAGTAAGACACTATGAGATTTTAAGGTAGTTTAGTAACTTTAAATTACATCCATACATCCTATGCCCAAACCATCAGTGTTAGAAATACAGAACACAGATCCATCTTTCCTTTAATAGTACTGCTTCTGCAAGTGGCTTTAAAACATTGAAAAGTGCAATAAAATGGAACCTTCAACTGGCCGTTTTCAGATTAATCAAATGCCACTCTTTGATCTGTTTCCAAATCCAAAATAGAAGTCCAGTACACCCCAAGGCAATCAATTACTTCTGTAAAAGGCTGATTTATAAACAATGACCCATCAACAACAGGAACACAGTTGCATTTGTTTCCAAATTTGCCATTCTTACTGTATTGCTGCAGTATGCCACTATAGCTAATCCTGTATATTTTTCTTAACATTTAAAAATTATCTTCCAGTCTAAATATATGAAGCAAACTCAGCCCAATTATTGTCTGCAAGCAATTATATAATTAAGAATGGTAAACAACTTGAAACTGAATAAACCCCCATTAATCTGGCTGAAGCAATGATGAATTATTCAAGCACAAATAATCTCTACTTGAAAACTGAATGAAAGATAACAAGGCAAATTATATTTCTTGTACAAATTGAAAGTGCATACACAGAGATTTAGCTTTGTATCTGCCCAAGATTGGGAGGCACATTTCAGCGTAAGAAAACAGACATTATTGGGCTTCCTAAAAGGATATAACAGATTATTTTTGTATTCAATCAACCATCAAATGTTGATTGAATGCAGGCAAGTTCAATTAAATGAACGAACAAAGCAACCTCTTAAGCATTTTTAGCAGTAAACATAGAGCTGTAATACCTCAGCCATGTGCCAGAAGGATCCCCGAGTGATACAATACCATGGAAGGGTTCCACAACACTGTTTTGACCTCAAACATTTATAGCATGGACAACTTAAATCTCACGACCTTGAGACAACATAAAGAGTTCACTTCCTTAAGTACATGGTCTCTTGTTAGTAGGGGCACAATAGCTGTGTCAGCATGCATAGGCCGCAAAGGAACAAGTAAAGGTTTATTCCATGCTGAAAAGAGAATAAAAGAATCAATGTTTTGGCTCTGTCACACCCAAAGAAGGCTCCACAGCTGAAACGTCGTTTCTTTTATTCTCATTTCAGCATGGAATGAACCATTACTTGTCCCTTTGCAGAATCTACAATGACAGTTTGGCTATAATGTGGTGACATGTTACAAGCTATTCTAAACAGCAATGCAACTCAAAGCTGAATAACATATACATAGAGTTATCAAAATATATTGTGAGCAAGCACTACAGTGACTTTCAGAAACATTTGAGTCGGCCACCAGAAAGCATGAAGTTCTGTGTGCTCTGTAGGAATTCAAGAAGTAAAATGTGAAACAAAGGAATCATTACCCAAGTTTAGTATCACCAAGGAGTTACCAAATTGCCCTTTTTTTTTTGCTTATGAAGAACAAGATAAATATAATCCTTTGCTACCATTTCAAATAAGTTTTTTTTAAGGTTGTTTTTTAAAACTAATTTATTCCCCTATTCTCAACATAATGCAACTGTTTGTGAAAGTAGCATTAAGGTTTGTAAAGTGAAAACCTGCAATAATATCAATAGTAACAGTTAAAGAATGAATAAAAGTTTTTTTTTAAAGTAATAAGCAAACTAATGCTTTATAGATCAAAACCCAGAGACATTTAAAGGCACTATGTTCAACGAAAACAACTGAAAGGTTGTTTTTTTGCAACAAAAAACGATTTCACATAATGACTGAACAAACGTTCAATAAACGTTTGAAGAACTGATGTTCTGTTTTGTTTTTCCTCCAAGGAACACTTTATATATGACTTTATATTTTTTGTTGCAGAGAACTTATCCAATAACATTTTTAAATTATAATTTAAAGCAAGTTGAAATGCCAGCATATTTCAACAGAACTAACTGAGCACTTTATTTTAACATAAGTACAAACGTAAAGTCTCAAACCTCACACAACCTATTTCCTGTTATTAAGCGATTTGCTAGTTGATTTCCTTGTCGCCCAGTTTTTGCCCCATGTTTAGGAAACTAAAAGTTCTCTTATGTAACACGCCTCAATTTTAATTCTGTAAAGATCTCTGGCCTACTTGAGATTAAATTGTCTTATATAAACAAATACTTTTGTATTGTAATAGTTAAAATGGAGAACTTTTTTTAAAGTCAAGATATAGAATAACATTATAATTATGTTCCTTCAAAAAAATGTTTAGTATCACTGGAGAGTTTCCATACTCCCCCTTTTCCTCATGGGAACCTTTTGCTTTCATTCAAAAAGGACAAGTGCTGTGGTATATTTTCAAAAATATTGTTTTCCTTGCAGAAGGTTTGAAGCATACAGATTTATTTTAAAATACTTGATTTTTTAGAGTACCGATGCAATGCAATTGATTTTCAAAGAATGTTAGCTCCTTCTGTTTGAGGTAACAATAAATGAGGATTACATTTCAAAAAGTCTCTGATGTGGTCACTTCCAGGCTGGAGTCTTTGAGAAGTCACTATTAACAATACATCAAGTTAACCATACTCCTTATGACGTTTTCTGTGACCACTACAAACAAACAAATCCAATTGGCACATTATTTTCATCATTGTTTTTGGTGTAGTTCAAAAAATTTTAAACAGCCACTTTGCAACTAATAAATTGTAAACTGACCCACATCCTGCTACATTAACAGCAGTGAGACTATTCAGACAGTTCTTTCCTTTGATGGTCTTGGTGGTACTTGGTCAATGTGCTCACCAATTTTTCCAGATCCACAAGAGAAAAACTATGATGTGGCTGACTAACTTGAAGAGGATCATTAAACCATAAAGAAATCCAACATACACGTGTACTTATTAAAAAGAGTTTAAATGATTTTGATAAAAAAACAGAACAAATAACAAATAATACCAACTGGCAACGGTGCAATGTTTTGGAATTATTATATAGGAATTAGTATAAACTAATACATTTATATTCTTTATTATATTTTAACCATCTTCAAAAACTGAATGAAAGTACATACCACTCAAGTTTAACATTTGGACACCAGGTTATGAAAAGAAATGGAAAAAATATTTCAAAATCCCATAAAAAGTAATGACATGAAAACGTGGGTGTACCTGACCTTTTACGAATCTGTAGAATCTGTAGAATCCGCTTTGTTGGTTTGTGTTTGTCTCCTTGTACTTTCATTTGTTTGCGTTTATTTTTTTCCCCCGCCATTACCTTGCCTTACGAGTTATATCAACCTCTGTCTTCTCTCGTACCCGATTATTCTATATTGTCGATGATAAAAATTTGTCTACAAATATTTCCATTGTTGATTTCTCATTTACATTTTCAAACTGGCCTCCAACCTCCAGCGAGATAATGACTTAACCTGAAGAGGGCAGCAATGCTGCTATAGCGTCGTAACTATAGAACAGGTTGAAGAAAAAAAACAACAATAATGGCCTAAAGTTAAAAAACAAGCAAAGTGTGGGAACAGTTTCTTAAAACAAAAGATAAAACCGTAAAATGCAGAATATGCAAGGTTGATTTAGGATTCTTCAATGGCAGTACAACGGTAAGGAGAACTAGCCTCCCCATCCCCATCCCGTGCTTAGGCACAGTACTGGGGTAACTGCAGAATAGAAAACCGATAGCCTGGTCAGCAATTAACATTTGTGCAAAAAGGTTACTATTAGGCAAATTCAAATCACAAACTTTTCCTTACTAAGCAACTAGGTGTGGAGTTGTATTGAATTTTTAATTAACAAATTAATGGCGTTCGGTGGCGTGTGCGGTGTTCTGATAAACTGAGCTACCCCTAGTTCAAACGGTCAGAGTAGTTTGTCAGAATGAGCTACCCTTACCAAAATCACTAAAGCTTTCCATATCCTATCAAATTATACAAGTCATTAGAATAGGTTTCTGAATAATTAGAAGTATTTAGCAATGGCAAAATACAACAAGTTCCCACACATTTGTCTATTAGCCTAAAATGAGCAGAGTGGCAGTTCAACTAAACATGCTATTGCAGCTTATTTTTGGTTTGCTTAACTCTCACCATATGGAAAGTAGTCTTTTCAAAGAACTGTACAAGAAAAGAGATAATGCTTAACATCCTATCAGAAATAAATACGGGCTACTTTGAAAAATTGTTTATCAGCAGCTCACCCTGTTATAGTGCTACATCGATTGGGTTACTTAAAATTATTTAGCCTAAAAACAAATAGCTCGTCCTGTAAACCTATTCATACATACCTCATCTTGTGAACTACCGTCATATAAAGCTCATCTCGCGAAATCAAAATAAGATCAGAATAGACTAGTGTTAATCCGCTTAAATGATACTGCAGCCGAGAGAGATATAATCTACATGGTTATTATTTATCAATGTTTATCAGCTCATATTAGCAAATCCTAAAGTCAATCGAAACATTTACTTGCTGCTGTTCTGAGTTCACAGTTGGATTTCAAGTGACTTATTTGAAGTTTATTTTGAACTTTGAGCTTATTTGAATCCTTATTTGAATTTATATTTAACTCTGAACATTCTGAATTTTATTTTTGTACAAAAAGAATAAGTTTTTTTCTGAAATTTAAGAATGAAAAACAATGCAGTAAGAAGTAAGACATAAGACGTTAATGAAGTTAAGTTAAAAATTTTGAAAAGTTTTGTTTCTAATTATTTTATTGAATAAAGGTAGGTGGCTACTGAACAATGCCAAACATTATTTGTCAAAGCCTCTCATTTACAAGTCATAATTTTTTGCTAAGCCGATTAATCGTTGTAATATTCGCCTGAATAATCCATTATCAAAATATTCGTTTGTTGCAGTCCTAATCTCACCTAAAAGAAATTTGAGCAGGACTTTTTCGGAGGACTTGCTGATTTGAATGAGTATGTTGAAGTTAATTCAATTGTATCAACTTCAAAAGGGTTTAGCTGACAAATACTACTTGTTAACTCATTATATAGATCAGGCACAAATATTTCCGGAGCAAAATGTCTGCTACACAACCCATACTTATACATCATACATCACACTGAATCTCGTAGGGAAAATTGTTGATGGGACCAACATCAGTGCCCATGCTTATTACCCATCTCCTGACTAGTTGAATATTTCTTGGAAAAGGAAACTGACTTTTCATCTGATCTAATCCTCTGTTTTGTATGTGACCATTGTGTTCTGAACAACCTAATGTTCAACAGTGATGCATTGTTTAAAATAAACACATGTTCAAAAAGACAAAAAACATTAATGTTGTTAGGCAATGTTTCTCATTTGCTTACAGCGACTGGTGAGCAGAAAGGGTCTTTCATGTCTCAATTCACCCAAACAGCCAGCAGCTATATCAGCCTGCAACGCACAACTGACAACCCACTGAAGCTAAGCAGGTGTGAGCCTGGTCAGTACCTGTATGGGAGACCTACTGGAAAAAAAACAAGGTTGCTGATGGAAGTGGCATTAGTGGGAACACTAGGGGTGTTATCCCAGCGTCCTGGCCAAATTTCCCATTGGCCTTTACCAATCATAGCCTCCTAATAATCCCAGAAGAGATCTATATAAATGTAAGGAAATTATTATTTAACTCTCAATCTCAGTCGTGGCAAGACCAGCAGTTTCACATCTGGCAGCAACAACAACATGGCAACCTTACAGTACTTTCACAAAGTTCATGCTCTTGCACTTAATTCAAAATTAGTCAAATGCTGTGATACCGTCAATTAATTTGTTACTGACATTTAATAGCCGGTGTGAGAAATGGAAACTGCAGTTCCCCTTTAATCCTCAAATTACTGGCAGAACGCCTTTGAGGAACTATCCAATTTGAATGAGAACACGTAAACAAAAAGAAAAAGCTTAACTAGTTTTCCTGTAGACAGGCAAATGTTGAAATAGTAGAGAACCACAGAAATCTATATCAGGACCAGTTATCCTAATTTAAATAATTCAGATTCTAGCAATGTTAAACTACACAGGTTTGCAGACTAAACCCAAATAAAGAGGATTATCTAACACTGCAGATGTAGCAAAAGGAATTCAAAAAGGTTTAGATAACATTCAGAAACGGACAGACACCTTGTAGATGGCATCGCAGAGCAGGGATGTGCAAGTAGGCATTAAAAACAAATTTCCTGGGAAACACTGAGCTAGAAGAGACCACTTAAGATGTTTATGCTGAAATATTACTTACATCTACCAGACAATGGTATTTTTAAATAACATTTATAAATACATGTTTTATTGGGGAAGCACTAAAAAGGCAAACAAAATGTGAGACTACAGATTTAAAATGGAATACAAATCAAGGGATATCATGTAAAATTCTATAACATATTAGACAGGTATCTTCATGTACAATTTTGGTCACCATGCTCTTTTGGAGTTAAACCAGAGAAAAGCAACCAGATGCATTCGGGGACTTTAAGGAATGTCCTACATTGACAGGATGAAATGAACTGAACCTCTTAAGTCTAGAACAGAGAAGACTATACGGGGAGCTGATGCAAGTATCCAAAATTCTCACAGACACTGACAAAATCAAAGACAGCAGACATCTTCAGAATAAACAGTGAAACACAAACTAGAGGGCAGAAGTTGAAACTATGTGGAAGTGCATTTAAAAACATGAACAGGAGGTGCTTTATCCACAAAAGGGATTGGGTAGCTTGTTCCATACTCCCACGTCGTGTGATTGAAGCCAATACTTCCAATTGAGTTAGATGAGCCATAAGGCCTCCTCTCAGTTGTAAACTCTCCTGTTAGCATTACCCAATTTCTATGGGTTTACCCATATAAATTGTCCCAAAACTATATGATAATTGAAAGTATATTCATAGCATGATCAAATTATGTTTTCATTTAGCTCAAATTTAAGAACCTGAGTGGAAATTAATTTTAAAAATATAAATGTTTATAGCACAACATCAATCAGATCTATTGCAAATCAGGTATGAGATCATATAAATATTGACATACATAATATTACTACCAAAACATGTCAAATTTGCTTAAAAGATTCATAACTAAAGAATTGACGTAGAAGATTGTTAACAAGGTTTCCCTCTTTCCAAGCCCAAGCTTTCCAATCTCTATACTAGCTACCATTTCTCATTCTACCTCCTATCTCCATTCTGCAACAAGCGCCTAGCAACTTAAAGGGGTTTGTGTAAGGACTCTAACAAACAAAATAAACTATCTTGAAGAATCTATTAACAGGTTTAGTAAAAGTAATAGGCCACTGCCGAAACATTGCGTTTTCTTTCTTCTCTTTTCAGCATGGAATAAACCTATTTTACTTGTTCCTTTGCAGCCTAAGCATGCTGACGCAGCTGCCCACCTGAACTATCTTGAAGGATCTGCTGAATTTGTTTGCTATTCTAAAAAAACATTTTTACCCTTTCCTAACACATGATAAATAACTCAACTTAACTTGACTTATACCATTTATTTTGCGATTTCTACTGTTCAAATCCATGTTGCAACAACAATCAAGCGCTTATTGCACAGTGTTTCTATTGTTGGGTGTGTGTCTAATTCTGGCTTAGGGATTCCTTTAGTTGGAAATTAATACTGTAATAGCCCATCACAGGGCATAAACACACACATACTCACATCAGGGCCAGTTTTTCCCAAAAGCAAAATAACCTACTAGTATGAATTTGGACTGTGGGAGGGAAGAAATCCATACAAACACGGAGAGAACGTACAAACTCTGTGCTGATACTGTAGCACCACAGATCCGTTGAACCTAGGACCACTTATTTAATTAAATTTACTTAGTTCTTGAAGATGTTTTTCCCTAAAATGGCAAGGTTCTACTGTTTCAGAAGTAAACCAAATTAAATAAATCTATATAAAAACTGCGTTTGGTTGTTTTATTGGGAAAACAGTTTATTGTTTATTAAATGTTAATACGACAATAGAGGAATCATTTTCTAGAGAAAAGTATAATTTCCCTTTTGCTCTTCCCTATATGCAGGACATAAAATAGGGGTAATTACAAACGGGCAAGAGCAGGGATAGAAGTTTACTTTGTTGTATCAAGATTGCTTCGAAAAACGTGTGAACAAGCTCTGTCGCCATTGTCACAAGTAAATGTACCGTTTCTTAATAACTACTACACGGTCAGCCATTTTCAAGAAAAGCTAAAGCCACACGAAATAAAACTCATGTGAATAACGATATTAGGCCGCATGTATACATATTTCTGGTGCATGCAATAACCAGGTTTTACAGCTTATCGTTCTAATCGTGTTCGATATAAGTTTATATATCTATAATGACATTGCTCGTGTAATCAAATCAAAAGAAAACTAAAGACTAATCTTATTTATCTCAATTTTTTCCAACTTAACACGAATTATATTTGAAATGGGGCATAGTCCCTGTAAACATTTTTAAAGCTGCAGAAATAAAAATAAATTTACCATTAAATCTGCGTTCGCACCGAATCGAACATTTGGTTTCTTCTTCAAAATCGATTTTAAGTTGTTCCTTG
Source organism: Lepisosteus platostomus (assembly GCF_059453375.1). Lineage (NCBI taxonomy): Eukaryota > Metazoa > Chordata > Actinopteri > Semionotiformes > Lepisosteidae > Lepisosteus > Lepisosteus platostomus. Next base: position 43,617,453 of record NC_142613.1, read on the forward strand.
ATATTTTCTTCAACATCTTTAACTCCCGTCCTTATTACGCAGGGTAGAAAAAAAACTTTTTTTTCAACTGCTGTTTTTGTACAGTGAGATTTGCCGCTACAAACAATTCAAACTCGCTCCTTACTACCGGCGCACTATATGACGTCACGCCAGGGGAGGGCGTCTCAATGGTGTGAATTTTTTATAAAGACTAGTGTTGCTTAGGATATTTCAGTTGGTATATACTGTAGCATTGAAATGTACCGAATAAAAATGTATTCCTTATATACATCTTTTTTTGGCATTAAGTTTACTGTAAAGTGTTTTAAAGACTGTATTTTAAAATGGGGTATAAGATACCCCCAAATAATTATTTTTCTCTTTTAAATTATTGTGTATGTTTGTGGAGGTGGGGAGATTAATTAAAATGACTTTGATTTCTTTACATGCATGTTAACATTATAGTCAGGACGATCATTTGATAAGGACTAGAAAACCAGTCCTGAAGACACACAGCTGCGTTGTTGACTAATTAAAAAAATATATGTAATACAATATGTAATATGTAATAATCTCCTGTACGACTGATTGGGGTAAATTTATGAGAACATAAAAATGTTGTACAAGTACTTTGAAGGTCAATATACAGGAGGCTGCTGAAAGTTCTAAGATTTTCTCTTGGTTACTGGTCTTACTTATTTTTGCAATTTTATTATTCTCATTGTTCTACATCTTATGTTTGCACTATATACTGATCTTGTTGTTAATTTTTAATAATGAAAACAGCTCTTACAAATTTGCAGTTGTAACTGCTGAATGGATTCTTAATCCCTATAAAGATGTTATTTTAGTTTTCAAAATATTTCTAGTTTTCATAATTCATGTTTGCCTTGTGAATGACTTTGTTTACTTTTTTATTCATGTTATGCTACAAGCAGCATACCTGTTAATTATTTCAACTGATATTAGGCTTACAATAAATATAAATGTTATTAAATAATAAGGTTTAAAAAAATTAATTCAGTGAAATAGAAAAACAATCACCTTCCAGGTCTAGGCAAACAACTGGTAAATTAACAAGTAATAGGTTTATTCCATGCTGAAAAGAGGCTTCTATTTTCAGTGTGGAATAAACCTATTACTTGATACTTGATGCTGTGTGGGAACATATTTCAAGTGTTCAAAATCCTGAAAGGCAATGGTCTTCAAGAGCAGCACTGAAATACGCAACGACAGTTACAAACGAGAGGAGGCCATTTGGCAAATCCAGGCCGTTTGGTGGTTAGTAGCTAATTGATCCAAGAGTCATTTCTTGAAAGAAACAAGGGTATCGGCCATTCCCAGAATGTTTCTAGTTGCTCTTATCTGGATGGATTCCAGAGCAGAACTATCTGTTTTATACTGTGGTAACCACAATTATAGCAGCAATATTCTAATTGTGGCCTTATACTGTATATGCATTACACAATTTCAACATACCTAGTTTACATCATTAATATAAATTAAGAAGAGCAATGGTCACAGTACTCATCCTTGCAGTACTCCTCTAATTACATCATTCCATTTTGAGTAATACCTCTTATCTATAGGCTCTGTTTTGTGAGTTTAGGAGATACTTCTTTACACAGATAGGTTTGAGAGTCTATAACAAGCATCTCAGCCAAATTGTTGAAGTTGCTGGTTTCTTTAAAGAAGTAATCAAACAGGTATACTCTACTAACAATCAAAAAAGGTAGATTGGCTAAATGCTCTCCAATTTATTGTTTATAACTTTTACTATGTTTTAATTTAGGAATTTTATGATTCTGCAACCATGATTCCTAAGACTGAACACTGCAAAAGCATTTTAAATGCATTTAAATTGAAGGTCCTTTATAGAATATTGATTTCAAAGGCCATGTAAATTAGGTGAGCACTAAACATACCGTCTACAAATTGAAATACACTGAAGCCACAGGTTACATTTGCAGAGGTTTTTAGCATATTTCTTAGACATTTTGCACCTGAAAGTAAACTAAACCAGCCTTTCTTTGAAAGTCTATCATGCCTTTCAGAAAACTTCAAATTATTGTATAGACAATATTGGTTCATAGGTTTCCAAATATGAACTATGCTTTACATCTGTAAAACATTTACAGCATTAAAAAGAAATTAATAAATAATATAGACCTAAGACTGAGCCAAAAATTGCAGCCAGTTTTAATAGCATATGTTTCATGTTTCCTATTAATTTTTCTAGACTATCGCATTTGGCAAGATTTTAACTGAAAAAGAGCAGCCTTAGGGACATATATCATGTCAACTTATAAAAGTATCAATTCAGCATTTTTATCACAGTTCAGTACAGCCTGAAGTGTAAATGTATCCATGTAGTATAAAAATGCTATGTAATGTATAAATATAGAAAATAGCTGCACTTTGCATTAGACATGTCATTAACCTTGAACTTACATGTTACTAGAGTGTACAGTTCTCATGGAGACATCATGGTGAGTGTCATTATAATGTACATCAACATCACATCAACTTCAAAGCAAAACGTAAAATGCCAGTTCAGATAATTGTGGTTATGCCTTTAAAAACAAAACAAATTCATACCCTCTTTGTATAAACAGAAAATAAATAATGCCAAACAGCATTCATAGGGTGGTGACTTCAAATAAGGGTACAATTTGTTGTAATAAATTTGGATATTTATAAATAAGGAAAATCATTCTAATGCAATTTTATATCATACTACATTATTCCAAATACATACATAACGTATCAATTCATAATTATTAATGATGGGGTAATTACATCCTCTACTTTTAACCTGTATGTAAACTTTTAACAAAAATAAAAATAATGCAAACTATTGAAAGTTTCATACTTGTAATATCATATACATTATATCACTTGATCTGTATAAGCAAAAATACATGTATACTTTAATTAGCAAAATAAAAAGTGTATAAGTTTGTATTGTGTTTATAAAAAGAATTGATTTCACATCTGTAAATAATACTAATATGTATTTCTAAATATGAAAGTGTTCACAGAAATTAACATTCCAGCAATTTCTGGAACTTTTGATTCAAGGACTGAGGCCATCTTTTAGCCGTTTCCTAGTTTCAGGTTTCTGTTATTATTTAATCACAACTTCATCTAGAACCTTCCCAGTTCTACCAGGTTCTCAGTGCTAGAGAATTGATGTCATACAGTATAAAGAACATTAACATCATTGTCAATTAGTAATTTGATTGCAGACTGATACATGCTTCTGATTGTTATTTTTCTGAAAACCCAATTTTCTAGTTACTGATATACAGTATGATAGACACTAGTTTCATGAGGTTCATATGAATATGTTTCCCTTCTTCAATCAATCTTTAATTACACTTTATCAAAGGTAAATAAACTGTAGCTCTGGAGGAAAGTGGAGCAAATACTACAAAAAATTGCATTGCATTTTTCATAAATGTATGCTTTTATCGTTGATGATAAATTTGCTGGAATGCCTTTACTTCGAAGCAACAATTAAGATATTTTCTGTCGCTCTGCTTCTCATTTGTGTAGAGTTTTTATTGGCTAACAGAAAGGGAAACCTGCTCTTTAATGAAGGCAATTTGAGTGCTGCACATGGCATCACATATTTTAACTATAAGGTTATGTTTTTTTTAAATTAATAAAAGCTTAAATTTAGTTTAAAAGGAAACAGACTTGAACAGAATTGCTGTAGATTAGTAAATCAGTGAGCAATCAGCTATGCTAACTCAGCATTAGTATCAGTGTGAAAGGAGATATCTGGTGTTAAATGACAGGAACACTACTTTTTTGACTAGTAGCATTAACAGTATGTTGACACTGAGGCCTGGATTACAATCAAACCTTGGGTTAAAACTGATTGTGTGCTAGTCACAAAAATCAGATGTATTAAACAAAACCAAGAAACATCTGCCAGACAATAAGGAGTCATCAGATCACAAAGGTTATAATTACCATATGGGTTAAAATAGGTGATTAATCCTTGCCTGAATTAGATTTTCTATTTATACAGTATATCATTTTAGTGAAAAGGCCACTAATGCAAGGATTGCTGTAAAGTGGATCTTTATGAATTCTTAAACCAAGTCAAAGTTATAAATCATAAACTGAAACGTTTAACAAAATACTGTTATATTTCAAGCAACACAAACATGTAATGCCATGACTATTACATTTAATTTAAATTAGTTTAGTTTTATGATGTCTTTACATTTATTTCAAGGAAGTTTGCTGTTGTTGCATACTACTTTGCAGTATAGCACACTCATGAGCCCTGCACAATTACATTTTTCAGCCTCTACTTGTCGCATACAGGTGTAGAGAATTAAAAGCAGCTGATGCTAAATAAATATTATCTGGAATGGAAAACAAACCTTTAAGTGAAAACACAAAATCTTTCACAACACACACCTGCAAGTAGAAACAAAGAAAATCAAAAGATTAGAAAATATCAGATGATATTGACTAGACACCTCATCAACAAAGCTAATTTCTTTTTCAGAAGCTCAATCAGCTTCTTTTTTATTTTTTCCAATAACCTTCAGTCTTAGAGTGGGTTTATAAATTGCCATTATGCTAATTTTTCTCATTCATTTTTTATTGTTAGCAATATTTTTGCCATAATATGACAAGTGATAATTAAACATCTTTCACTTAATCGAGCTGAAAAACTGAAAATTGAAATTTACAGACTACGGTAAACGCTGCATCCTCCAGACTGATGCACTAGAGATGTGGGCAGTTTTAGCCCAGGAACAAGCACATTGTTTATCCCCAGTGGAGAAAAGATACCCTGCCCGCACAAGGTTTCAACGCCAGTAGTGCGGGACTCCACTGATCTCCATCCACACCAGCTGTCAATGGAGTGTGCCTTGACTTCCTGTCCCTGGGTTTGAGCGCATCGTAGTGATCAATGATCACTTCACCACATATGCCTTGGTCTATCACACAAAGGACCAGGTTGCCCCCCCCACATTAGCCTCTATCCTATGAAGTAGTTCAGGTGGGTAGCTGCGTCAGCATGAGTAGGCTGCAAAGGAACAAGTAATAGGTTTATTCCATGCTGAAAAAAGAAGAAAGAAAACACAACATTTCGACCGTGGAGCCTTCTTCAGGTGTGGCTTCTTCACTTGAAGAAGAACTACCCACCACTTGCAGGGAAACAGCGCAAAAGAGCAGTTCTTCCACACTTTAATGAACATGAGGCTGGACCAGAAGGCAGACAGGAAGAGCCATATAGAGACCTTGACCCATGCCTACAACTACACCAAACATGAGTCATCAGAGTACACTTTATATTTCTTCACATTTGGGAAGCATCCCAGGCTGCCAGTGGACCTTTTGCAGGGACATCCACTTATACAGGACTGTGTCACCAAGACACAGGATTCGCTGTGGGATGCATACCTCCATACAGTACATTTCAGGGAGGGTAAGACCCATCAAGAGAAGTACATTAAAAGGGTCCAGGAGTTCCAGTTACAACCTGACAGCTGGTTCATGATAGTAAGTAAGAATCAGCAAGACAAACAGAAGTTCCCTGACTGCTGGAAAAAGGAACCTTATAAGTTGGCCGAGCAACAAGAAGTCCTACCTGTGGATGTGGTGCATCTGAAAGAGGTGGAGAAGAATGTAATTTACACCTGAATCTCCTGAAGCCCTGCACCTTCATTCCAAAGGTCCTGGGAGAAGCCAGAAACCAATTGGCCTCTGATGACCATGCTGATGGAGGATAGGATAGTGGGGGATTGGATGGAAGACCCTGAATGAACAGGTGGCTGCAGATCTTAACCTGAATCAAACTGACAGTGATGCGGCTTACAGTCTCCAGGGGAAAGAACAACAAATTGAACAGGACTCTACTGATACGCTCAACCACACTGACAGGCCAAATAGCAGGGATGATAGAGCAGGTGAAATAACTGAGCACAGGGACTGGGGGTCCTCTTGAATTGAGGGGACTCTGAGGAAAGCTGTGTCAAACTTCAGCCCTTACGCCGAAACACTCAACGGAAGCATTGGGCTTCAAAAGTCTTACGAGTCCCATGCCACACTGCTATTTACATTAACTGATGAACAGGCTTGTGAAAAGAGGAGAGAAATCTTTTAACTGTATGAATGAAAGAAAAGTGGACAAAGGTAATATTTATTTCCAAACGTACTACTATGAAAAATCTGCTTTAATAAACTGGATAGTGAACATTAAAATAGATACTGTAACTGTGCTTGTTCAAAATCATCTTAGATTGCAGGTGTGTTATCTATAACTTCATGTTTAACGAAATTTTATTAATCCTGCCAACTGTTGAAGAAAACATAATTTGCAACTTTTTTTGTGTGACACTGAAATGCATAAATGATAACATCGTTATTTGTTTAACTGATTGTGTATGAGCTGCAAGAAACCGTTTTTTTGTTGCATAAATTACTTTACCTGATGCATTTATTTAACATATTGCACCCGTTAAGTATCATTAATAAAGAAAAAAACACTTTCAACCTACAATCTTCTTGCTTTCTTGCTTGTTATTTTTTTGCTACTCATTAAAAGTACATTGTAAAGATTCAGCAAAACCAAAAGAGACATGTGTAAGTTACTTTTGAATCACTTGCTTTACCTTTAACCATTTATTTAATTATACCTGCTAAGATGTATTAGCACATAAAATGCAGAAATAATCATTATCATTATCAATCTATGATATTCTTGATTATTATTTATAGATGTAGTAAAATGTGTTTTCAGGAACCCATCGAGAGCTTTTTTACTAGTCATCAAAATACACTATAAAGCTTCAGTCAAAGCCAAGAGAGATGTGTAATTTATAACATTTAATGTAAAACATTCCAAGATTTAAAAAAGCCTTTGATTTTATTTTAAAGAGGGTTCTGTCATATGCAGTATTTGCCACTGGCATCTGGGTCTAAGTACAGATGGAGCACTTGAAAAATTCAGAATTTTTCAGAAGGTATTTTTACATTTAGTGGCAACACATTTTAAGATGATTATAAAATCTCCAGTTTTCATGTTTAATGATCACAGATTGAACATTGCAACTCTTTAACATTCTTGAAATGGCACAAAGAAATAACTGAATAAAGACCCAGTTCAATGACCTTGATGATAAGTATGTTTTTTATAACCATCCCACAAAGGATAAAGAGGATATAAAAAAGAGGATGTTTGACAGTTCTGTCTTGTTTTGTTGCTTGTAGTTAATTGATCCAAGGATTTCAACAAGAGCATTTGAGAAATCGCAGCGTTTTCTGCTCTTGTGGCAGACTTCCAAGAACATCCTGTTTTCAGTCTCACTCTAATATGCTCCTCTACCAATATCTACAAATATTTGGTCTTCAATGGTTTTCAGTAATAATGATCAGAAATACAGTTGTCCCTCCTCATAGCTCTTATTTTATAACTCCACCTGTTTCAACATGTATCTAAGATTTCATTATACTTAGATATATACTTAGAGTGAGGATTGTACCACAAGCAGACAATATACTGTAGTTACATCTGTGTTGTTTTTAGTGAAATAAACTGAACATTATCCAAAGGAAATTGAAAGCTTAATAGCAACTATAGTACCTACCAACAAAGAGTGAGGTTAACAGTGTTTGGAAAACAACAACCACAACAACAATAAGGACCTCATTTTAACATCTTTTAGGAAGAACAGCACCTCTTACAAAATTGTTACTATATTAAAGCATTGGTTTGGAACTCCACACGGAAAACTGTCACCTGCTGGTTCACTAACATCTTGTTTACCCAACTAGAGTTTTTTTTTTTCCAACCCAGTACTGACCAGACTCAGACTTGCTTTACTTTTGTGATCCGATAAGATCAGGCTTACAGTTGGTAATGCTGTTGCTTGGTAATAACTGTAGTTTAAGTAGAAGTAATATTAATATTATATTGGCAAAACTTACTCCTTTCATTTGTAACCTTTCTTATACCCTCATGTTCTTTTGTTTGGTACAGGACTGGTTTGTGGAACAGGATGAGCATCTGCAAAAGAAAAAAAAAGTGGTCAGCTGTCCATACAAGTTTAAGCAGGAATGCTACTTCACTGTACTGTAATTGCATTGTCACTAGAATTATACCTTTGGAGTTAATTGGTCAAACAGTTTTTTAAACGAGAACAGACTTCAATTTGTAATTCCTTTTACCAATCAACTAACCTGTGCCACGTACTGTATATAAAGGATTGAAAAGAAAGTGCTGGAGGAAGGGTTCTGAAGGGGTATAATGAAACCTGCCGAGTTTCAAGATAGTGCAGAGTTTCTTGAACAAATGATATGATATCAGGTAGCTTACTGTTGCTTATGCAGAAACCCATTTACCATATGTTATCATTTACCATATTGTTGTTAGACTGATACCAGATTGGGAGTTAATCAGTCAAAAGTCCTTAAACAGGAATATATTGTGTTAGAACTCATCTTCAAAATTAACATAGCAACTTGTCAGATGGAAACTAAGCAACTTTTGTTGTTCATGATACCTGCCAAATTTCAATTTAGTTGGCGTATCAGTAACCAAGACAGATGCATCTTGAGGTTACTGAAGAAAACCTGGCAATTGCTGCTTAGTCATGTTGATTTAGGAGCAGCAGCATATCAAATGTTAATATGCTAATGCATAAATTAGTGCAATGGACTGCATATCAAAATTAATAAAAAGAAATGTCAGTAAGACAATCATTTTGAATTATACAGGTAGCCTATTTTCATCCTTGTTATTACTATTACCTGTATATTGTACCTACAAGGTTTACAGTAGGTGTAAAAACTGATACAAATTTTAAAAAACCTTGGCTGATAATGAAGTCAGTCAAGTTTCCATTCAATCAGTGCAGAAATTTACAAGAAGATTTTGAAAAGGTTTTCAAATACACAGGTCACAATACCATCTTGGTTGTTCCAGGAAACATTTTTTGTCACAGATACTGTATAATGGATTTTCTGTCCTGGTGTACCTGTTTGATATGAGATTCACTACCTGAAATCCTAAATATAAAAATCCTTATTGCTTTATGCTTCTGCCATTTAGAAGCCTAATAAAGACATGTTGTACCACCAATAACATTTAAAAAACAATCATGAACCAAAACATGAAACTGTCACAAACAAAATATGAAGCAACGGTGTCTGAGAGACTTACAAATTACATTTTATTTGTAACATACTCTACAAATAAAATAAGAAGAGATTTGCTCTTATGTGTATATAAATTAAATATTGATTCCACGTTTATACACCTTGAGAAAAATGGTGCATGCAACATAACAGGATGCCAAGTGAGTTTTTAGGTTCCCCAACCTGAATGTGAAAATAAAACCTTGCTCATGCCATTTGGATAAATAAATTATCAGTTGCTCTTTCGAAACAGGAGTTAACTACTTTTGGAGTATGGGTTATCTATAATGTCACTCAGTGGTTATAAAGTTCCCCAGTGAAAAATTTACACAATTTACACAGGAGGGCATGTGTTGGCAGAACAGGAGGCTGATAGTTAAAATTCCACGAAGGGCAGAATAAACCATCAGACCCTCACACTTTCCATTTCTGTTAAATAGGTTAGTGGGATTAAAAAAAGTACTCCACTACAAAGAACAAATTATGTTAATGTTGTGTTAGTTTAATCTGTGATGGATTTAAGCAATCGTAAAAGCATCTCCTAAATCTTCCTAATCAAAAGTTTAAAAAGTTAACTTAAAAGGCAGTTTCCTACTTTGCACTATATATAGTATATATCAGTCAACACATTTACACATATTCTGTCAAGCTTTTTTGTATTGTTCACTCAGCATATGCAACATGGAAGCAATCTTCAGTTTGCCCCCAAAGCTCACAGATCTTACAAGTGGCAGCTTGGAAGGAAACTTGTATTGTATGCTGCCAAAAAGAAAATGCTCAGAGAACAAAGAAATATATCATGTACTGTGACAGTGACTTAACTTAAAGAAGGACCTGTATAAGAAAATATAGTTTTTGTTGAGGTGCAGATGCTAACATTTTCTGACATCCCAAATATTAAATCAGATTCATAACAGGAATTTAACAGTGGGAGGAAAATAGCCCAAGTCACCTATGTTTTTTGTATCTGTCGGATTAAACACATGATATACTGGTTAAAACTCACACATATGCTCATGTGAACAATACTTTTGAAGTGTTCATATAGAGTGAAGTATAACAACATAGTAAAGATACAGTATCTATACAATTATCCCTAAAATTATGACACAACATAAAATGTTTCACAAAACCATATGCAGACTTTCTCATACGTCCAGCAAAGAGTCTGAAGCTTAGCATGGTAGCAATATACAGTATACTCAGTGAGGTTAAAGTGGGGCATGCTTTAACTGAAAAAGAAAAATTATTCATACCAACCTTTCCTTTTCACAACATATATACTGTACATTAGACCCTGGACATAAACCGCTTTCTGAAGAACACCTCAGACTGTCAAAGAAACCAACAAAAGATCATCAAACCTAACAAGACTGGCAATTTCTTTGGCTTTTGGAATCATTTCAGTCTTGATCAAGAAGAAATAATGTATTTAGAAACTACTACGTGTATAATAGTTTAATAAAAACTGAGTACAATAGTTTGTCCAACTAGGTGTTCATAATCTATTAGTTTTCTTTCCTTACCATTATAAAAATAAACAACGTACTAGAGCATACTGCATACTGGAGATATGCACCTGCAACTTGAAAGAAAAGTCCTAAATTTAAGGTAATAAATAGTGAAGCATCCCGGAAAGGTAAAAAAAGCTATCAGACTAAGTTGAAAGTAAGTTGTAACTAAGTTACAAGGTATCTGTTTGGTCACTGATTTTTCAAAATTGGGTAGAGACTTGTAGTAAATTACAACTAAAAAATGACATGAAATAAAAAAGAATTCTGAATTCTGACCTTAATGCATGATCGACACAACTGTACAGTATGTCTACAAGTTTTGCCATTAATTGATCTGGAACATATGGAATTTGACAAGGTTATGTTTCAGTAATCTTAGCAGTTACTTTCTTCCAAAACAAATAAGCTCACAACCAATTAGATTTCTGATGCCAAGGTTCAAAACTAGCAGCCATTCTCAAAACCAAAATTACATACTAATGTAGAAACATACTGTACAAATACAACAAAAGTAGGAAGGAAAATCACCAACCAAAAGTGCTGATTAAAGCGTGCCTAGTACAGAAACCATACTTATCATCTATCTGAGTATTCATCATAAAGCACAAAGTCAAAACTGAGGTGTACACTGCAGTTGTATCTGCTCTGGCCCTACAAACCCAATTGTTTCATCAGAAAAAAAAGTGTCAAAAGCACCAACCAGGCTCTCATCTTATCTGTTATCTCCCTCTCAGACACTAAGTAATCACAAGTAAGTTCAATGAGCCAATAAAACATTACAGTTGAAGATAAAAGCATTATGTCAATTAAGAAAAGCAAAAGTATGATTTGCAATGCTGTTGAAACAGGTTTATGATAAATACAGTATTAAGAATCTTCTGAAAGTAGTGTTGAACAACACAATTAAACAGTTAAAAAAGCTCCCACCCAAATTTCATTTGTATATCTTGTTTACTTTGTTCTGAAAAACATCTGAACAGAAGAAAAAAATTAGCAATGGCTAGTATTTAGGGCATCAAAGGAAAAATGAGTTTGAAAAACTGTAAAATAAATAAATGTAAATAAAATACAGATTATTCAAATTAGGTTTTCAAAAGAGAAGAAAAAAAAGTTTTAACATTTGGGAGGAGAAACCCTGAAACATTGAAGATATTTGTTACTATATATCAAGCTTTTTCCACTATATTTCAGTAGTAATTTAGATCCGATTAAGCTTTTTTCAGAAGTGTTTTATATGTTTCTTCTTACCATTCTCTGGAAAACTCTCTAATAAATGTTGAATGACAACAGACAACTTTGTGTTTTTCTATTACATTATATCAAGGTAATATTCCCTAAGACATCCGGAGAACATTAGCTTGTCATCATATGATCTACAGCATACTGTATGTCATCTGCTCTATAGTCCTGAAACTGAGCCAGATGACAGGCAAGGAAGACAAGAGACTAAATGAACAACACTTTCCTTAATGTTCTGAAACAGCACATACAGTAGATCTCACCTAGTTTATATTGGTATGTATTGTCAGAAATTAACAGGCTGTTCACAATTAATTTAGACATGTTTAACTTTTTTTAAGTTGCGATATCTAAGTTAAGTTAATTGCATTTAACCAAAGGAATTTTGAATACATCAGTAATACAATTTTCCAGAACATTGGATCATTAACTGCATTTTTTTAGAAAACCATTATACAGTATATCCTCCTTTATTTAGTATTAGCATTAGAGAGGTGTTGTATGTGATGTAAATCCAAGTACTGGGGTTGCATAAGGAGACTTCTTAAAGGAGAGTTCTATTCTTTTCTCACTAAACATAGTTTCTTGTTCATATTAGTAGTGTTTGACTTGTTATGGAGTTTTGTAGCTGGATTGTGATTTAAATGTTTTCACAAAGGAAAAATTCTGTTAGGGGTGATAAGACTATTTCATTGAAAATACAGACAGTCTTCTACCCTACAGTTTTCTTTAAATCATTGCTGCTGCTCTGCTCACAGGCATTCAGACGTCTGAACTACACAGTTAGTTAGTTGGTCCCCATACAGCAGAACATTTTTCTGTGCCAAAAGACTGGGTCACCTGCCGCAGGAGAACAGGATGAAATGGGCCCTTGTTTGATATGCATAACTGAGCAACAAAGCCAATGAAAGGCCAAGCTGGATTAATGAGTCCAGATTGGCCAGGCAGTAGTAAAATTGTAGTTACTTCAGCAATTGTTCAGATAAGTCTACCAGGTAATATAAAAATTAATTCTGGTTTCACTCTCTGTTGTTGCTCTGAAAATGTGGAATTTTTTCCACTGGCGCTATGCCTCCTTTCTCCAGAAAAGCTCAGTAGGTTAAATTTTATCGTCTCTGATTTATGAACTAATGACATACACTGTGCACAGCTTTCATCTTAGAGAGATATTAAGCCTTAAACTTTTCCTCAATAAATAAAAAGAAAACAGTATTATTAATACCAGAAGAGAAAATATGTTTGCATGACATCTCCAAGATAAAATTAGTTCTTTTTTTTTTCTCTTTTCACTCATGTGAAAATGGTGTGTCTTGGTTTCTGCATGTAGTTTTCAGAAAAACAGATCATTATAGGGGGAATATCAAAGCTAAAAATATTAGTAGAAGAGACTAGGATAATATGTTGTAGCCTACATTAGAATAATTTTCTTTATCTTTAACGGTTAGACATAACTTAAATAACTGTATTTCTTAAACAGTAACCTATGAGAAGTTAATAAATGTAATTAAAAAACAGTACAATGAATTGCAAACAAAGCAGAAAAGAATATAAGCAAGGCTAAGAGAGAGATGTGGGCAGGGTTCTCTGCGTTTGTAAAGGAATTCAATTGTGGGAATCTAATTTGGCCCATCACCTTGGAGCAATTTGCCACAGGTAACCCTTCCCGTGATGAGATGAAAATTACAACAGAAAAATAATATTTAAGGATGAAGCAAAATATATCCGGGGCAATAATGGGGAAAGTATAGATCAGGGGTGGGCAACCTATGGCACACATGCCATTATTGGCACACAAAGAGATTTTTAACAGCATGTGTAATGAAAGTGACAGATGCAAGTCTAATAAGCCACAAAGAAAATAAGTTAAAAACTGCTTGACTGTTGTGTAATTCTCTACATTACCCAATGAAAAATTGTTTTATTCACTGCATTGTTTTTAGCAGGACTAGCCTATTGTTTTCACAGGAAAGCTGGCAATCTGTGCAAGTAATAACATTTTACACACTTAAATATAACCGCAAACATTTTGGACAAAATGGCTTTTGCTAAGAATAGTTTATTTTCACTCTTTTTAGTCTTTTTGGAGAGATGAATATGGATTTGTTCAAGTTGGTAGCTGCGTCAGCATGTATAGGCTGCAAAGGAACAAGTAAACGTTTATTCCATTCTGAAAAAGAAGAAAAGAAAACACAATGTTTTGGTTGTGGAGCCTTCTTCAGGTAACACCTGAAGAAGGCTGCACAGTTGAAACATGTTTCTTTTCTTCTTTTTTCAGCATGGAATAAACCTTTACGTGTTCCTGAATACATGATGTATTTGGTCAATACAAACTTAAACACCATGATGTTTGTGTTCTATGTTGTGAGATGTCACACATCAAGTATCCAATGATATGTTCAGACAAAACACAACAAACACTTCAAGAATGAGGTGGACAAGTTTAAGTCTATCAAATGGGCCATAGTGAGGTACAGAAAACAAAGCAGTATCTTCTGGGATATTCCTGAGGCTACTGAAAGTGATCATAGAGTCTATATCATGACCTGTTGGAAGTCCCTTCCAGTCAAATTTGATAGTTTGAAGAAAGTGGCATTTTCACTGTTCTCAGCATTTGGATCAACATATCTCGCTGACCAGGTATTTTCACATATGAAGTCTATTTCTTGTCCCTCCCATTGCCAGTTTACAACTGAACAATCAGAGGCTTGTGTGCTGCTCAACAAGGGAAAGAAAGGCCAAGGATCACACTAAATGGTAAGATGTGCATATTAATGTATTAAGTATAGATATTATATTGTAATATTACATTTTTAATTGCCAATGTAAGTAGGGCTATTATCAATATTAAAAAAGTATCAATGACATGTAAATCCACAAAAACAAGTACATGAGCCAACTCTTGGCATGCCTTTACTAAATGAATATTTCACCCATGAGAGGTCAGAAAAGACAACATGCCTCAGGCAGCACTGAAGGACAAAGTTCTTCAATCTGTTTTCTAAATAGCATAGGCATAAAAGAGTCAGATGCATTTCGAGTTGAAGAAGCACCCAAGATTAATAAATCCCCAGAATCATATATGTTACAAACTAAACTTAAGGAAACAAGATATGTTAG
This sequence comes from Lepisosteus platostomus, assembly GCF_059453375.1. NCBI lineage: Eukaryota > Metazoa > Chordata > Actinopteri > Semionotiformes > Lepisosteidae > Lepisosteus > Lepisosteus platostomus. The sequence continues at coordinate 43,632,470 of NC_142613.1, forward strand.
TCAGAAGCCATTGACTCAACTCTTCCAACAGTCACTCAAGATGGGTAGCACCCCTGGACTATAAAACTTTCAATATAGTCCCGTTCACAAGCATAATAAAACTGACCAAGTCATTATAGACCAACAGGTCCGACTGCTGTTACATGTAAGGTTATGAAAACAAGGGAATAGTAAAATGGATTTAGAAAAAGTAAGTATTGTCTGTCCAACTTGTTAAGAGGTCTTTGAACAAGGAACAATAGTAATGGATACATAGAGTATAATGTATTAAGATTTCCAGATTTTTGATTAAGTTCCTCAATTTTTTATAAACGTTTTTGATAGCTGGTCTGTCTGTAGACAAATAAGTGGCAAATGTTCAAATTGGGGTGATGTAATTAGTGGAGTGTCACAGGGATCTGTATTAGGACAACTGTTCTGCTATATTTATATCAAGAATCTAGATAATAAACTAGTTACATTTTCAGTTGCTTTATAGAAGGTTTACAATATTCAGTAGAAACAGCAAGTGAGATTTGCTGCCTATATTCAACTTATACACATCCTTTGATTTACAGATTTGGAACAAGTAATTTATTGTGCTAAAATTGTGTATAAAAGTAGTGTATAGTGTAGTAGTGAGTAAAATACTACTTTTATAAACAATTTTAGTACAATAACTTACTTGTTCTACTTACCAAGTCTTTAAATCAAAGGATGTACAGTATATAAGTATAGTAAGTAATGTACAAAACACTAACAACAGCATGATTTTCAGACTAGGGGAAAACTGTAGATGATTTTTAAACCATATTTGGGGCACTGAATATTTTACTTTCAAACTTACAAAGTTTATTAAAAATATGTAATGTACTGTATCCATTTGTCAGACCCTTTGAAAATTGAAAATAAAGGGATTTAATTGCAAAATTAGATTTTTGCAGGTGACAAATCATAAAATGTTTGTTAAAATAGATTAGGAAAGTAAAATGAAAATACAGAATTTCAGTTGTGCAACCTTCGTGAGCAACCATTCAACTGGGGAGGGTTTGATAGCCTATTTTTTATTTTTTATTTTAATTTTTCAGCATGGTATTAACCTACACTTTTTCCTTCACAGCTCACAGATTAATGCACCTACCTTCTGTTACCTCATGATATGATTCTTTTAAAAGGACCTTTTAAAGCATAATCAGTTTGATGGAATTATGCATCATTAAGCAGAGTGTGATTTTCACACAATGGTACACATTAAAAATTGAACTGATAAACATTAATTCATGTGATGTTTAAACCACTTTATATCCACTCCACACATACTAATAGGTGTGCCTTTGGAGGTTTTCTCCAAACATGGACTTGTCCCTGTAACACAAGTCTTCTTATAGTCTTATCTAAATAATTAAATATGAAGTCTACAATGCAAAATCTGAGAAACTTCCTTTCCTCAAATTTCTATGTTATTGATACCCAGTTTTTACTTACTCTTGGAATGCTGTCAGGAAAAATAAAATATAATTTACCTAAAGTTACAATATAACCTACTTGCATATACAGTATTAAATATCTGAGGAAAATAGGTAATTGTCTCTTAATTTGAAAAAGGCAATTCTGAGCTCCTTGAGCACATTTTGATTATCACTGGGAATACTCTTCAGATTGGGCAAGAATATTTATAGTCCAGAATGATCTGAATGTCCTAATTTGACAAAGTGCTAAATAATTTATCATTTGTACCCAATCCTTTAAAATTGAATTTTACTTTCTGTCTTGCAAAACTAACACTATCAGTCATATTTTATAGAACTTATTCTGGAGGGCAATTATCAATAACAATGGGGCCTTTATCAACCACTACCTGAAACTGAAGTGTGAGTATTCTTTCTTGGCACTGGTCCACAGTTACACATGTGCTATAAGTACTCCAAATGTCAAGCAGAATTACATTTCTACAATTTTGACAGTTGAGAAATGGATAAATACGATAGTCTCACATTTGGTGAAAATAAGCAAGATTTCTGTATGACCCTGTAGGTATGTAAGGCATACAGTCACTTATTATACCATTGCTGTTTATAGGGTTTTATATTAAAGTTTTGCACTTAAATACTGTTACACCACTTGTAATTACTGAGTTATTTATCATTAATCAGATTATTTGGTTATCTTAAAATGTGAAGGCTTTAAATAATCTTTGGTGAGTGGACTTTGAAAATGTACTGCGTTTTAAAGTTCTCAAAGATTATGTAACATCTACAGTATTAGGGCAATGTTAAACCGTAAACTATTAGGTAAGTGATGGAACATGCAATTTTACTTTCCATTCAACTGTATAAGCATCATTGTTCTAAAAATGTTGATGGCAGTATTGGACCATCATGTAAATACACTTTATAAAACTGTTAATGGGTTAAAAATAATTGTCAGGTAATTGTTAGCAGCATTAGCAGCAGGTAATTGTTAGCAGCACTGCTGACTGAAGTGCTTTGTATGGCTGTTACTATTTCACATGGTCAGTGTAATTAGACTGTTGTAGCCATCTTAAGAATTTTGTTTGAAGTTTTTTTGTGTTCTCCAGTCTGACAGATTGAACATGTTTGTTGTCCCAGCTACACTGAAATTTGTGAATTCAGCCTAACTTAAATGTAGATTTAGCAATATCATTGATCAAGAATGTCGATAATGTACTAATATGAAAGCTGTACACACAATGGCTCAAAGTGTGTAGTGGAAACATTAAGGGCAATAAGGGAAACACAAATTCCTTCAATATTCTAAAACTAGTATGGAACCCTTAAAAAAGTGAAAATTAAATACAAATGTTAGGAAAGGTTTGAAAATGAAAACTTACTTCTGCATGAAATAAATACTCTTATTTGTAACAATAGGTTTTTAATATAAACAGCTGTACAATTTAACTAAAGGGGACACTTGTGAGATGGATATTTTATTTTATTTTTGTAAAATAACAGTAACTGGAAAATTTAAAATTTAAGAAAAAAGACAATGTCACTTTTAAAAATAATTGCACACAGTTATATACATGGAAATTAGTTGTGATCATTTATAAGTGCTGCATTTTTACCAAAGCCAGTGTTTTAAATATATTTTGTAAAGCTAGCACTGCTGCACATACATTAGGGGTAGATTTTTAATCATCTGATAGTGTCACAACAATCCTTACAGCGCTTATGTCCTCCAATAAAGCACATTTGGCCCTAACTCTTGTTTGGCAGTTTTCCTTTGATTTAATATACCTGTCAGCTCTGAAAATATCACATTGTGACCTGTCTGTTCAAGTTATTTGTTCATCTGACATTCCCCCCTTTAAAATTCAAGATGATTTTTAATAGTTCTTTATCTTGGTGATAGAATTTACTGTATGTTATGAAGTTCTAAAGTGTCAGAAAGCAGGTCACAATTAATAATCTTTTAATTAAACCAGGCAGAGAGATGTACCTTATCAGTTCATCATGTGCACTATGACTGTAATAAAACCTGGAAGTAAGGAATTTTTCCTTGGATCTCTACCAATAGAGATCCAGAAATAGTCTGACTATAATTTGACTACTTTCTAGTACATGTGGAGGCCTATGAATTAACTTAAGAGGGTTCATATAATAATAAAACAAACAGTGCATATACAGTACCTTATACCCAAGTGTAGTAATACAGTACCTTTATTGTAACGAATGTGCAGTGCCTGCATATTTCAGTTGTTCTTTGAAAAGTGTAAATATTATAATAACCTAAAAACTAGCTTTAACCCATAACTAGATTTAACCTGAGACATGCCTCACAACTATTAACATATTGATTATCAAATTTATTTGTAATAAAATGTGAAATGTAGTGATCTAAATTAGAACTATAATTGTACACACTTGAATGTTTTAAAATGTTCCCTCTGCATTAGATGAAGGAACAGGTTTTCAGACATGTTTGCATAGTTTAACTTTTATACAAGGTGTCCATGAAGCCCTGTCATCCTCATTCTTAATCTGTGCAGGAAAACCTTACAACACAACTGTTGCAGGATCTAACATAAATTAACAGTAGCACTATGATAAGTTGGTTCATTCATGTAAAGAAAGGTGTTACATTATGATCACTCTCTGTCATGGAAATAAACATGTTCACATTGATTATCAAGATATATCCGGTTCTTACCTTTGTATGAAATTAACAGTTAATTGATTATGCATTATTTTTGGAGCCCTACATTTACATTCTTAATTCTTGCATTGCATTAATAGTTACAAACTATAGTTTTACTTCAATTATTTACAGCAGCTGCATGGAACTGTTGCACAAGACACTTTCAAAAAAATAAGTTTTTGTTATTTTAATAAGTAAGTGCGGGTGGAGTACTTTTAAGTTCTGCTTTATAGATTTTCATGACTAGCAGTCATGAAAACGCTTCACTATCAGTACTTTAATGTATAGATTTGATTTGGAATTTTTTTTTTCTAGAAAATAAAACTTTTTAGGAAAATATCTGATAACATTTGTGTTTTTACAAATATCCAAAAAAATAAATTTTCTTAAAATGTTTTAAATTAAAACAGTACATATCAATACGTATTAATAAAATCTACTAGTACAGTATTAAATCTGAAATGATCAATTAGCTGTCCCTTGATTTGGAATAATCGGTTGTTAGTGTTAGTTTTGGCAGTTGAGGACTCTGTATGGCTTCCTCCAAAATGCTTTTGGCTGGGACATCTGCCATTGTTCACTCTGTAAGGCCCACAGCTCAATTGGAGTATTCATATGGCTTTGCTCTCCTATAATATACGATTGCAAAGCACAGGATTTCTTTGTTGCATGGTAAGATGAGGATGGCATAGGAGTATTTATCTTAGTGACTCTGGACCAGTTTTTATGATTTGAATGTATGTCACCAATTAAGGAGGCAATATTTTATGTAGAATATTTAGATTTATGAAGCCCTAGCATTAACCTCACTTTCACTTTTTAAAATCAATAAAAAATAAAGGGAAAATACTATTAAGAGTTAATGTATTATTTTCCATAGTAACAACAGTATACAAAAACTACACAGATCACTGTATTGACTATAGAAATATAAAAGGTACAAATATTTACACCCACCTTTTTCAATAATTAAAGTAATCAGTTACTGGAATTGGTTGGTTTTTAATAGTAATTTTCCCCAACACCAATGAGTATGTTGGGTGAATGTGTGAATGTACAATATCTTTGGAAGTAGAACCTATCAATGAATAGCAACCAGAGAATATACTTTATGAGTCATTTGATCAAAGATACAAGAAGCAAATGAGACTGTCAGAAGCAATCTTGTTAAACATAATCACGACAAAAACTTCTGTCTCAGTACGTCTTGACTTCAGCAATAGTCTGATTCATTATTTTGATCATTATCAGGGATAAGTAGAGAACAGAGTGATTAGGAGGTCATGTAACCCTATGAAGACACTATGTAAACTGCAAGGCGCTTGGAAAGCATGATACAAAAGGGGAAAATGATTAACAATATCAACTTTAACTGTTAAATGTGAACAATTTCAAAACCACATTTGGGATTCTATTCCATGTTTTTCAAAACTATATTTTCTTTTAAGCCCAGCCCGGTTATTCGAGTTCTAGAACATTATGGTCTCATACTGTGTACATGAAGAATTGGCCTTATTTGTTAAGATTGTGATATTTGCAACATTTGCTTTCTCACCTCTTTACAATCTTCAAGATGTATGATTAAAATAAATTTTCATGCTAGTCACTGAATTAAAAGACACTTCACAAAGGCTTTTTGAATTTATTTTCTAGCTTCCAATATAATCACTGCCACTTAATTTTTAGGATTACTTAAAAGGCCTGCTTAGCACAAATTTGAAACCAAGCAATGTACTATAGTATATTGTTACTTGGATTCTAATGATAATAATAGCAGGGGCTATTTCCATGGTAAGGGAATGTGACATGCTTCAAGAAGGCCACTGTAAGGCTGGTCCTCAGCTCAGTTAGTCAAGAAATGGACCCTATGCAGGTTCCAAGATCACAAAAAATCCAAAAGAGAATAATTGAGGATAATCCAAAGCCAAAGTCTTGAGGTGAGCAAAAGTCCAGAACTAGGAAGATGAATCCAGAAAAAACAACCAAGAACACAATCCAAAACTCAAAAACGTGAAACAGGCGAAGTCCAAACCCAGGTAAGAAAACAAGAAAAAGGATAAACAGGGAAGTGATCAAGAGCAGGAGAGAAATGCAGTTATTAGCAAAAAAAAATCACAAAAGGCAAGATCTAGAGCTCAGAATAGTATAAACAATATTAAGAGTAGGGTTAAATAGACTTGAGGAGGGGAGGCGTGGTGAGCTAAGGACACTAGGCAAGCAGGGGTTGTCTGCAGACATCTACTTGGTCTGCACCTTTTCTGCGCAGTTGGAATAGGCACTAGAGGTTGGAGTGCCCTCCAGTGGCATGATGGTGGAACTGTAGCAGGTCACAGAAGATTGTGTTTTTGCTTTTTACTTTTCAGCATCGTCTGATAGTAACTGACATTGGACAAAATTTGGGGCATGGGTCTGCAGGTGTCGGGAGTTGACTGACAGTACATACTGACTGAACAATTGCACAGAATGGCCAGTGTCTCCCTAAGGGTTGATGCTTTTCTTTCATTGTTCTTGAACTTCACCTCATATCAAAGGTTTTTCTAGCACAGATGCCTGGTAATTACCACATAGTTCAGAGGAGAGATGTGGGGTTGCATGTTTAACAGTACCTGCGACTGGGAAGGGAGCTCCAGAACAGGGGAAAGAATAGATAATGCATTGTTACACCTGGCCATCTGCATTAACTCAGTTTGTTAATTGGCCCTGAGCCATTAGTTCAGCCTACACCATGGGCATCACAAGAATATTTTCACCACTCCTCATAATGAGGTCTAAGCTTTCATAAACCCCAGTCAGGCATTCACACAGGCCACTGTACCCAGGAAAGGACTTGGATGCAAGGGAGTCTACAGAGAGCACTAGAGGAAGGCCTTTACTCTTTGCCTTCCTGTCCCTCTCCAATACTAGACTCGTAATAAACAGAGTAACAGAGTAGAAGATGGAGCATTAGAGAGCACATTGTTTGGGAGGGTTGGAACTGAAGATGATGCCTAAGACCAGTAAAGGACTACACACGCAGGTGGCTGATGGAAGTGTTTCTTTGAAAATGCAGAGATGCTGGCCTGCTCCCTGTGGATACAAGGATACGGGTTCTGTATGATGAATAAATTGAAAAACTATCGTAAAAATGGCAATTGTATAGGACAACTGACTTGTCTGGTCTTTGGATGCACTGGTGGCTCTGGGAGTTATAAAAAACCTTTTTAAGGGGAAAAGGTGATTAGAACCCTTAAAATTGTTAGTTGCCATAGTCAGCTATAAAGTTTCAAATTTTAAAAGCAGTCTCTTCACTTAGGGGTCACCAACCGTGACATAACCCCTACTTTTTCCATTGTAGATCTCCACTTTAACTTCTCTGCAATATATACAGTAGGTAGCTGGAAGCTTTAGTGTTTTGTTCTTTATTATGTTCTAATACTACAGTATATACAGTACAATCCTCAATAAATATATTCAAGAGAATTATAGGAACTCAGTCCTTTCTCTAATATCTCTACATATCAGACACTGTGTTGTGGATACAATTTTCAAATAATTTCTATTCTGAAAATATTGCTTGTGACATAAGATCTAATTCGATAGCTTCTGTTATCTTGCAATTTTGTTTCTTCAAATTTTTTATTTGTAGTATTTGGGGGACTCCTCAACTCAGGGCTCCTTTACCCTCGTAACACCTACCAGCACCATTAAAAACACACACAGGAAAAGCTATGATTTTTAGAAATAAGCAGTACCAAGCACACCCAGGACTTTTGAAAGGATGAGACTTTACATTACAGGGTGAGATGAGGGAGGGAGAGGTCTTAGGTTATTTAAATCATTATATCCTTCCAGTAGGGCCAGATGATAATAATAAGGCCACACAATTCCCTTTTGTCAACAACTCGCTGGAGTTATTCATAGCTGACTCCAATTAACTGTTCAGTGTGGAGGAGAGATGTACAGATCTGACTTTATAACCTGTGAAGGAGTTTCTACATGGACAGGCGCTTTAGCAACACATTGCCATATAAACACAGGCTAATGTTTCCCACATGCACACCTGAGGAGTATCAGAACTGACAGCTGTTTAAATTTCCACAGGAATTAATGATGCTTTAAGAGGCAGGCTTATCTAGGTTTTGTTAGGCCTGAGATTTGTGAGAAATCACTGAGGGGGCAAACTGTTTATCATTCCTGTTAAGTGCCTCAGTGTATGTCTTCATCATGGATACTTTATTGGCACAGTATCTTTTATTAATGTTTATCTTGGCGTTGAGCTGCTCATCCCTAGCATGCCTACTGAACTTATTAAGCTAACTGGCCATGAAAGCTTTTACTTATCTCTAGGCCATGGTCAGTTTAAAAATGCTTACAGTTTGTGGTCTCAATGTAGTGTGTTCTGTAAAGGAAACGTATCTACTAGACAACATGAAATGTGCCTCTAGGACCTCCACTCCTCATTTCAAATTTCTTCGACTTAACTTGTCAAAGTGATAGAAGGCGCCATCCTTGCAGATACAGGAGATTATCAAATGACTGCCAAGTTATCTCACAAGTAGGCTATCTTTTTTAAACATAAAGTAAATAATGAATCCTGTTTTTAAATTATAGAATATTTTAACATTATGGAGCCATCACTTATAATATCATTAATAACAGCCAAAATTAAAGAAAGGTTCACAACAGGAAATCAACTATGATAAAAACAGTCTAAAACACATTAAATTACCTTCTACTTTACATTGTCATGTGGAAGACCTATCAATGTCTAATATTAAACAAACAGAAATTAAAATATACATTCATAAAACAATAGACAAATAAAACTATATTTTAACAAGAGTTTTTAAAATATTTTGACATTCATCATTACAATGTAATGATTTTAACTATAATTCTATTATTAACTAGGCAAAAGCAAATGTTTTTTTTCTTTTTTTTTACACCTTTTACCTTATTTTAATAATTAAAAAAACATAAAATATGTTTTTAATAATTTATAGTTTGTAGTATTTTATCCAAATAAGGTGAAAAATACTTGCAAAGGTTAAATCAGCTGATCATTGAAACAAGTTGAGAAATCAATACCTTGATGAAGGGCTCAATGGGCTCACCCATTTCAGACTCACCAGTCTGAATCAATCATTTCAGGCAGAAGAAAAGTCAACTGCTTTGTTTAGTAGACTTTGGAAATACTATATGTTCTCAACAGTTTAAAATAACTGTTACTAATGGGCTCTCAGATCCTGTTTAAAAGAAATTATGGTAATCTTTAGAAGTGACATCTTCCTTTGCCTAAAATCAGTCATCTTCAAGTTATGGTTCCATGGCATACAAAGCTAGACACATTGGATGGTTGTTGTAGTTGTACTGCTGATTGTACCAATAGTTGTCTTCCTCTAAAAGCCTAACATACCAATTCAGTTTGAACTTGCACATAGAATATACAATATCATACTGCCAGAACCAAGGCAATATTGACAATAAGAGTGTATCCAGTACATACTGTACCTGCACATGTTTCGTTAGGACCCTGTGATAAATAAATGTTTCAGTGCATGTAACTCATATGTTTATGGATGTTACTGCTGTGACTTTGTTGTTGAGCTCTAGCCTGCGCTGCTTATCAACAATGATTCACAAGTTACTATCACCTTGTTTATGGGTCTAACTACAGCCTACAACCTAACTCCAAAGAAAGTATGTATGACTAAAGTCAATTTTGCTTGTGTGAAAACCATGAAGCATGATCAGATGCGCTTTCTTGTCTTCAGAACTTTGATTAACCACTTTTGTTCCCTTTTTAGTGTGCACAAAAATGTTTTTAATTTTATGGTTTTCCTTTCAAAAGGTTTTTTATTCAAGTGTCATGAAATTCTTAACATCTTTGTTAAAATCAGATGGCTATTTGCTAAATCTTTGGCAATATTCCATTGAAACCATATTGCTTTCTGTTAATTTTTCACACATAAAGGTCACAATTCTGTTCCAAAGCATTTGTTTCCAATTATGGCTTGTATTAGCTATCACCCATGATAGTGATTGTTTGTACTGCAATTTATTTATTTAGTGTCAGTTCAGGTTTGTTGAACCTTTAATATCAGGAGGTAAGGCTTTTGGTACAAAAATTTACTTCCATTACTGTCAGGGTTCCTCAAAAATAATACTCTTAACCATATCCCCTGCTTTTGATTCAGGTTTTTTTTCCTCATATAAATTACCAAACAAAAATAATTTGACGGATTTATAAGCTGTGACCTAAAGAGATAAGTACAGTTTCTTGAAACATGATGCTTGGAAAATGTGAAGAAGAAAAGACAATGACGGCAGGGCTGGCTGTTCATCTACAGGATTATGAATAACGTTAACAACACCATAGCGATGTCCTTAACTCAATCATATCCTACTTATGTTCCAATTTTATTGAGATGGTTTTCAGTAATCCAAGTATTTTTTTCACTATCGCTAAAATGCTCATGTTAGTTCATTCTATATTCCAAGAACTGAACAGTGTAATGTAATCACATTTTTAAGTCAAATACATAATATTGATATCTACAGGTAGTGCTAACTTCACTTCCTGCATGTTACAGTATGTTCTTAATGCTCCAGAGTTTTCAGAATTTATTGTAACATGAGAATGTGTTCGATTTATGACATATGGTTGGTATGGTTCTGTAGTAATGGCATTTGCATTTTTTTAACAAGTTACTTTTTAGATTCCTCACGTCTTTTCCAATACTGCAGTCTTGACGACTAGGCCCAGTCTTCTTGGTCTTTGTTGGAGTTACTGTACTTATGTAACTGAGTTGGTAGCAAAAATGAGATCTATTAACTGGATTTTGTACCACATTTCTAAGACTCTACTCAAAGCCAACTCTGTGTTATAACAATAATTTTGTTATTGTTTCATTACGTGTTACTAAACCTTTCAGTGAGTCCCTGAAATCCGGTCTTGTGCCTGAAGGCTATCATTAAAATTACTGTCTTATTTACAATTTACCTTTTCTCCACAATTATAAATATATATTACATTAGCTCAATTGCAATTTCATCTTGCATATAATAAGCTTAGTGAACTTAAAATATTGATACATATTGATTTCTACTATAAGTAGTATAAGGACTTCAGTATGTCCATTATGTGATTTTAAGAGGTTATTGCATGAGAATAGTTAGTCCAACAGTTGATCTGAGATTTAATGAGTCAGGACTTCTTGAGAACCAGGCTCCACACAGCAATAAAGCAATAGAACCTCTTTGTGTATGGGATCACATCTGTGGTACTCTTTGCCCAAATCCATTCATGTGAGTAATTTAGTTTTTCTCATGGTTTTATTAGGTCACTATACTGTGTTGTTTTTTATCTTTCTTTATATGTTTTAAAAAATATAAATAAATAGTATTCTTATGTTGTTGTTGCTATTTCTGCTGTTTTTTGTTAGCTTTTGCTGTTTTCAACAAGGCTTTGTTTGCTTTGAACATGTGTTTTCCACTTACATACCAAAGAAAGTTACCCATAATTAATGAAATACACATGCAGGCAATCGGTAATTAGACAACAACAAAGCAGATAGATCATTAGGATAGAATACCTGATATTGTAATGATACATCTAAAATTACAGTCTATTAATGTTTTGCCAGTTGACTTAATACTAGGGTTGCACTTCTTAAGATATGACATATTAAAAAAAAGACCTATATATATCAATCATTTACATCCAGAAAGAAGGTTATAATTGACTATTAATTTAGTGAAAAATCATAAATCGTGCAAATGCAATTCTCATTAAATGTATAGACATGATACATCACATTGATGGGTTACATGTAAGCCAATAACCTGGTTTATTTAAATTGAGAAATATTATGTTTTTTTGTGAGAAAGTGATTATTGAACATTCGATGTTTAAATCCTAAATATCAATAAGATGTCTAGAAATTTGCTATATTTGTCTCACACTGTTTCTTTCTGGAAGGCTGTACATTTAGGGAATTGTACATTTCTGAAAAACATTCTGTACACAAAGCACATAAAAAACATAGGTGTAATGTGAGCCAACCAAGTGGGACTGCATCACAGATACTATCCATAATATAAAAAGTTCACATCTTGATAATTCATGATGTTTCCTTTTTGCTATTTCTGTTCAAATCAATATTTACAAATAAATATGGTCTTATTAAATTCTGCATTTGAAGAAGTACATCACATAGTTATTTAGACACATCAAATCACATGAATTAATGTTACAGTACCTTTAGTAACATGGCATTAGTTGTAATGGGTTACAATGCAACTAATATTTTTGACTTAATCTTAATATGAGTCAATATGGATTATTTTAGACAATTTTATGTTCCCTAAATAGTTTCCACATTATTTTCTTCCCACCAGCCATGTCTTTCAACATCCTTGAGCTTTTCTTCCAGAAGGATTCACTTGGTCATTTTTTATTCTTTGAATTGTCCTGCATCCTTCCATTCTTGCTTATTTCTGCTAAGGATCTCAGCAACCCAGAAGGGACAGGACAGGACAGCCATTTAAACATCATAACACATACTGCATTTAAATTACAATGGTATTTTTACAGTACAGTGTTCTCTTCGGCTATATACGTATATGCTTTCCAGTCACACATCCTTCAGAGTTCCTCTTAATTTGCTAAAACATCTTATTAAAGACAGCTGTTGGTAGAAGCTCTGTATTATGTGCTTATTTCTGCTACTTGCTCGTGAGTCTCCCCATTAAAGTGGTTTTCTTGTGTTGCTGCCTTTGAAGCTCACCTAGTTAAAATAGTAAAATTTCATGGTGCGTAGGGTGAGTCATGTGATCAAGAGGTCAATCATTCACGGCCTAACAATGTAGAATTTCAGACTGTGTCTGGACATTGTGGAATAGAAAAAAAATGGTCTGACACTGAATAATATTCTTTTACCACACTAACTGCAAATGAGGACAAACCTCTTATTGCGGATGGATAGAGGCACTGTTCAATCATTTTGTTGTTGAAGTTGTAAAAAATAATTTATTATTGTGCCTTGGTTTTTTGGTTAAAACAGCATTTTTCTTAAATTTTGAATAAGCAGTTACTGTATATTCAATGTTATTGTCACTTCATTTGGAATTACAGATTCTTTAAAAAACTCTGGCTGTTACTACAACTCTTGTAGTGCAACAGGAGAATGAGGTTTGATAATGCACTCCTTCCATGGCCATCCTTACATGGCAGTTACATGCTTCACCATGTTGTTTTTTTTACAGGAGAACTGCAGTGCATCTGTCTCTGACATTGCTGTAAATGAATAAGTGGGCAGAAGGTTACAGAAGTCATTTTGTATGGTGAAACCTCTGTCAGATTCATGCACACCCAAATCTAGCAGCATTCAGACAATTGTTTCAATATGACATCTTACAAAACTGAGTATACTCTAAAAAGAGAATCCTTGTCATATTTTTATACATCAGATTAATTCATTTTTATTATTTCTCCTATATTTCAGCAATCAATTGTCTCTAAATATGCAAGCTATATTACTTGCACTTTATGACATCTCTGACAATCACAGGAGAAAACCGTAAAGGAGTTTTCCCAGAACTAATACCAAAATTGCTGATAAGTGAAATCCCATGAAGCTACTGTCTGCTGCACTCACAGCAAGGACATCCGAGCTACACAATGCCATTGAGACTGTGTGAAAGAGCAGGACAGCATGGAAGAATCCAGGCATTGTGTCCCCAGGATTAGGATCAGGTGTATCTTTGGGAAACTCTGCAAGACTTATCTCTTCTTTGCTTTGAAATCCATAAGCAAAGGCTGGGGATTAAGTATTTTCTTCTTCATCTCAAAGAAGTGCAATAGGAAAGCAATGGAAAGCTTGTCTTTCAAAAAGTAGGTCTTGTATGGTTCTTTTCGGATGATGGCTGCTTCAGCCATTCCCAGCTGCTCCTCCCACTAAGTCAGGCAGTTTCTTTGTCTGCATTGGGTTAAAGGAGGATTACTGGAGATGCGAGTTTGTGGAGCTCACTAGTGGAATGTAGGCAGTAACTGATAGAAGGGCAGTGAGAATGCAGTAAAAGGTTAAGAGTAGAATGTAAACTATGCTTAAAATGCTCCCACCAGGTCCATCTTTCTTTACTCAGTTGTTTCAAAGACCATTTTCTTCCTCCCCCTCTCCCTTTCTCTAGATTAAGTTGACTGATAAATGAGCTTTTATTATTTCATTCTCACCTGATGAGAAAGGGGGTCTTTCCTGCTCTGAGAGACACTTTTGTTAGGGCCTGGCCAGGCAGCAAACTGCCAGTCCTTATAGCTCACAACCTTGAGGAAACCAGAACACTGTAGCATTTCTCAGTCATGGGTCACAAGCTGTGCGGCAAGGGGGGTAAACAAGAGTATGAGTGTGTTGAAATACAGACTGCACTTCTCCGGTTTAAGCTATCCTGTCAGTGACAGATTGAGCTTGAATGGTTGCCAGTACTGAATGTTTTACAGAGGTTAGCAAAACCAAAAAGTGGAAGCTAGTGTAGTATAATGAAGAAATGCCTGTGTTCTGTTTATCATTATTGGGAGATAAGACCTTCTGCCTGTCCTACGAAACGTCATGTTAATTAGATACCTGTGAGCAAAAGAAATGTTAATCTGAAGGAAAATCAATGTGTACAAATAGATATTATATTGTAATTTTGGTCTTACTTGAAATATTGTATTGTTGAGAGTTTTATCCTATCATTGAACATTTCAAGATATCTTGCACGTGCAGTTCATACATGCAAAGCCAACAAGAATCACTGCTAGGAATCTGTAAAATTGGTCACAAGACAGGTTCCTGTAGATTTTTCTGTAGCACATTAGCAAGTTTTCTCCTACTCAACCATAAACACTATTAAATTCATATACATTTACATTAGTACTTTATAAATATTTTTGGTTGACCAGATTTGTGAAAGTGGGATTGTTGAAATTTAATGGAAGGGTGATCACATGGGCTATATCAGGTTTATTTGTTCTGACCATTTCAAAGCAGCAAAAAACTCAACTATTTAAAGGTTATAAAGAGTAAAAATCTAAATCTAGATAAATCTAAATCTAATTTTGTTTTGCACCTAGCGTCAAAGCAAATAGCCACACTTTGTTATGCCTTCATTAGTAAAATGGGATGATTGGTGAAAATTATGTACATTTTACAAGGAACATCTTTCATTTTATGATAAAATACCCTGAAATCCCAAATGATGATCTGTAAGAAACAAACCGTCCCAGGAATAGATAATAATGGGGTAAATATTCCATTTTGATTTCATTTTCTAGTGTTATAGAATCTTCAGCAGGTGCAGAGACTATTTAATTTCATGCTCAACACAGTGTCATTTAACCTGCATCAGGAACATTTCCCATCAGCACCTTGTTTGGATGACAATGGGCTGCTTTTGCTGTACTTCAATGAGAATGCACTGTGATAAGGCCTCATGTTGAGTCATCTATCTTCTCCAAGCAATGACCTTGTCATGACCTGTACATGTCTTTAACAAGTATCCTGTTTGCATTTTGACAGCAGATAGAAATGAACTATTTCTTTTATTGCATTTTTTGTTACAACTCTCTGAATAACATTATGTGTAAACAGATAATTTAAGTTGGATTCAAAGTACTTGATTTTTTTCAGGGATTTATAAACTAATAAACTTCTATTTATCAATTTAATATGGATGTTTTCTAAAGGTAAATAGATATTTACCATCTAGTTGTTTAAAATGAAATACTGTGTAGATATGTAGCTGAATTTCTGAGCCCTGCTATAATATACTTTTAAGGCTCACTACTGATTTAAAAAAATCATTTAAATGAAACTGCTCCAATGATATTCATCTATGTATGGTACAACTGCATGGATCTAACATAAATGTGAAATTCGTAAACAAAATAAAAAGGTCCCAAAATCTGGTTTGTGTACCAGTAGTCTATTTTCATGTGGTTTTAGATTTTGTTTTTAAATACCAGCTTTGTAAGTGTTTCCTCCAGGATGTTCATTTCACTTTGAACATGTTAGTGACAGCAACTGATCAAAGTGTTTCAATATGTATTCACATCCTGGGGTCTCATGGCCTTTATGTCAAATTTAATGTAACACCTTTTAAAGAAGAAATGATCCAATAGTACATTCTAACAGTGATTTAGAGTTCATGATAGAATATTGAGATGTACCAACAAACATACACTTATAGCTCATAACACAGCATCTCCCTCATGTGGACAAACATACAGTACTGTTTCTGGAAATATGAAATGCTGAAACATACACAAACATCTACAAGCCATTTTTACATACTGTACTGCTAGAAGTAAAATATAAAAAGGAAGCAAACTGTACAAATCCCAGCGGGTCAAGTCAGAGGTCTCAGTACTGAATATATTAAGGAAAGCTTTGATAGTTCAGCAACCAAAATATCTGGCCTGCATTTCATACCATAATGAGATTAATTGGAGCATGGATTAAATTAAATGCACACTGTACTGAAGTCCCCTAAGGCAGACAGATTTTGGCAAGAAAAAAACCTGAAACCTGCTTTAAGGTATGTCTTCAACAATTGAGAACAGCCTTGAATCTATAGTCTGTCATGGATGTGTTAGCAATAACCTATTCTAAATACCACCATTTATGGTGCATAAAAATGATCAGAAATCCATGAACAATCTGTTAAACACTTTTCTAAGTAATTTAGTTTGACAAAAACTATTTTTTTCTTTTCATATCTGGAAGTAAACTCACCACTTTGTCAACAGGTCACACAACTAATATGAGGCACAGGAAAGGCATTAGATTACTATTATTTTTAGAATAATAGGGAAAGCGAATGAAACAAAAGAACTAGTATATTTGGAACAAATAGAATATTTATTTCCATCTTTGAGTCACTGGTAAAGTACAAACAATTGTATGACCCTGAGGGTGAAAAGATTATTTACCCGATCAAGAATTTCAGTAAAATACATGTGCACTTTTTTAGCTCTGTTCAGTCTTCAAAGAACCAGGTGACAGTAACATTGTGCTCTTCTCATCTCATGTTACCCTTTCAACTACAATCAGTCAGGGAGATCAAAGACAATATTTTAAAAGCATGACACAGGTAACCTCAACATATCTGTACGCAGTTCACAGGTTGAAAAAAAAGGGTTTACTACAGTCCCTCCAAAAAACAGGAGGCATTTTTTAACACAAAGATTTTGTGGTGGTCTGGAACAAGCTAACCATGTTGAAGCTCATATCAATAAAGTACCATAAAGTACTCATACCATTGCCTCCTCCAAGAAACAACTGGATAAGATTTACTACAAGTAACTTTAGATGGGCTTATTGGCCTGCTCTTGTTTCTAAAGTTATGCTATTATGTGGAAATGAATTCACTGAAGCTATTACAGCTTTTAGTGCACTCATACAATATTATGGTATTTTGAATTTAACATATTTTCCTGTTGTGAAACTATACTAAGTTTAAAACATGTGTCCTTATTTTTACAGTGAAATAATTTCTGTCCAGTTAATCTTCTTTATAGGGTATAGACATTTTGTGGAAATAATGTGAATTAATGGAATATTTTAGGCAACAGAGCAGAAAAACAGTACATTTCAGGGAAGAGAGTTAGATTTATCAATATGTTTAATGTAACTCACATTTCCCGAGAAGCTTCACTGAAGTATCCCAATCAGCTGTTTGAGCACACCTCAAGCACTGATTCTCATGTGAACTACAAAAATTTCTCATAGGTTCTGAACTTGAGTTTAATACATAATGAGTTCTGAAGACTTTGTGTCATTGTATGTTTTTATTGGAACAGTCACCCAGTTTTTTATATTAAATTTGATTCTGAATTCTTTATTCACCCCCAAGGGGGGCAGTTTAACAATTGAAATGAATTTCAGTAAATGTTATTTAGAAGTACAATACCACCTCAAACTCTTATCATTTGTGACACATAGTAAATGAATGTTAGGCTTAGTCATTTATTGTTAGAAAAAATAACAGAGTTCCCAGGTTCTCAATGGAATGGACTTTTGCGATCTCCACAGTTACCCCGCAAAATTTCATTACTCTCAAGAATGTTGGTATTCTGCTAAGACCACTATCCCCAATGGAACCTATAGTATGCAACTACATCATAATTTCCTCATATAGTATTACATGGAGGGAGGGCATAGCTGAATAAATCCACACACACACAAAAAGAACCCTGTGTTAGTCTACTAACCCAGCAACAACCCTCTTCCCTTCCACTCCAGAAAAGTTTCTGCCATTTTATGTAATGAAACTAAGTGAATGTATTACTCTGCCTAGCCAAACACAATTCTGATTAATGATAACAACAATATCTTTAAAAACTTGATGAAATACTTGAAGCATATATATTTTTAGAAATGTATATTATTTTATAAAATTAAAAACAAAATGGAGTTTACAACAAAAGTTAGAGAGAGATAACAGCAGCAAGTTCAATTGGCTTCCGCTGTCTTAAATCGTAATCATTCCTGATTAAATTTCCTCAATTACAAAACTATATGTACTATAAATAAGCCTCTACTCTCCTTTACATTCATAGTTTGCATTTTTTCTCCCACCCAATCTCTTTTGGTGAAGCCAAATTTCCATTGACTATAAAAATAAACACTTTTCAATACACTTAACACTTGGGTGTGTTTATTCCTCATGAACCTAGCTAATGGGTTACAAAGAAGAAACAAATATATAAACATATACTATACACAGAGTAGGAGATAGACTAAAATCATATCTGACTGCTTCTTGAAACTCTTCTTCCCAGAGCTTCGGCTTAAACCAACTGGGTGGGAAGCCTATGACCATGATTCTATAAAACTTGGAGTAAAGACATGTTTCCAATTCTTCAACATTAATGACTGCCCTCTAGGTTTCCTGTTTAGACCTCATGGTGTTGCTTCACTGAGTTGGATATAGTCTCCTGTCTTGATTCTATTTATATCTCATAGGATTTTACATGATTTGATCAAATCTCAACTTATTCTTCAAAAGACATTCATTCTGTCTTGATGACAATCCTTTGAGACATGATGTCATTCAGGGTGGTGCGGTGGCTCTGTGGCTAAGCATCTGCACCTCTAGCTAGAAGGTCGAATCCCGTGGCTGGCAGAGGAATCCTACTCCGTTGGGCCCCTGAGCAAGGTGCTTAACCCCACCTGCTCCAGGGGTGTCGTATAACTGGCTGACCCTGTGCTCTGACCCCAAGCTTCTTTCCCTGTCTGTGTGTCTCATGGAGATCAAGACAGGGTATGCTAAAAGAGCAATTCCTAATACAAGAAATTGTATATGGCCAATAAAGTGATCTTATCTTATTCATGTTACTCTTCTGTGAACTCTTTTAAACACTATGAAATCCTTTCCGTTGTTAACTTCAGAGAGCATTGTGTTTTCTAAATGTGAATGTAATTTCTTGTGATTTAAACTGCTTATTTGCTGTATAGACAAGCATTGTTTGCTTTTTTATTGCTTCCCCTCATTGTCATTTGTAACTGATTCTGTGTTTGTCACTTCCCCTTTTTTTAGTATCCGCAAATTTTACTGATTTGCTCACAATCTAAAATGTTTCTATACGGTATATAAGGAAGAACAGTAGGCTTAAAACAGATCCCTGTGGTACACCACTGCTTACATTGGTCAAGTTACAGGTTATGTACCTTAAGATCTTTCACTGTTCATTAAAGGGTTCTCGATCCATTTTATTACATTAGCTTGGATTACAACAGATTAACCTTTTAGGAGAGACTTTCTAAAAACAGTTTTGGAAATATAAAAATGTATTTAATGAGTATTGTATTAATTATACAAGACCATGATCACTGTTTCTCAAATTGACATTGTTTTGTAAATATTTTTTTCCTTTTTTTCTATTATTTCCATAATTAACCAGCAACAGAAGTAAAGCTTCTCGACATTTTCTTGACTCAGTTTTGTCCCTGTTTTTATGAATGTGTTGCATTTGAAAAAAATTGTGGTTACATCTAACCTTTAGTGACAGATAAAATATTACATTTAAAAGTTTAAGCAACATTTCTGATTTCCTTAAGCAATGTACTTACATCACATCTTAACATCTCAGCAACATCCCATAATATATACTCTGCCTTGAAGACTTACCCCTTTTATATGATGTCTCATTTTGTTAAATTACAATTGATGCATAAAGTTTTGTAAGTGAATGTTATTTCATAATTTGAATACTGAACATATACTCAGTACTCAACATAGTTCAGTCATAGCCATATTCAGCAGCCATATCATCATGCAGCTCACAACTGGCAACCCACTGAAGCTACTGTAAGCAGGTGTGAGCCTGGTCAGTACCTGGACGGGAGACCTCCTGGGAAACACTAAGATTGCTGCTGGAAGAGGTGTTAGTGGGGCCAAAAGTGGATGCTCACCCTGCGGTCTATGTGGATCCTAATGCCCCAGCATAGTGACTGGGACACCGCACTAGAAAAAGGCACTGATGAGATGTAAAACTGAGGTTCTGACTCTCTGTAGTCATTAAAAATCTGAGGGCGTTTCTCAAAATGTGTAGGGGTGCAACCCCGGCGTCCTGGCCAAATTTCCCATTGGCCCTTACCAATCATGGTCTCCTAATATTCTCCATGAATTGGCTTCACTACTTTTTTCTCCTACCCACTAATAGCTGATGTGTGTGAGCGTTCTGGCGTATTATGGCTGCCGTCGCATCATCCAGGTGGATGCTGCACATTGGTGGTGGTAGAGGGGAGTCCCTATTGCTTTAAAAGCACTTTGAGTGGAGTGTCTAGAAAAGTGCTATATAAGGGTAAGCAATTATTATTATTTCAAAAATATGTGTATGTCATTTGTATTTCAGTAAAATAGGACACTATTAGAAGGGGGCAAATACTTGTGAAAGGTATTATATAGTATTAATTTATAATTTATAAGAATAGTATCTTCATGTCTTCAACTATCAAGCCTGCTGTATTACAGCAAAAAAAAAACAGCCAAATGACCCGGAAGAATTCAGCAAGATACTTTTGTGGTTTGACGTGGGTCTGAGCGGACTGAAGGCAGCAGCGTGTTTGGTTTGGGTGCCCCCAATAAAGTAGACATAGGTGTGATGGTATAAACATTTTAAGCATGTACCAAATTTTACATTTAAAGCAAATGTATGATCAATACACATTGAAAGTATGATGAAAGTAAGAGAGCCTAGAGGTTTTGAGGTAAACCTATCTAATTAAAAATGTTGAAACTAAGAATAAGAAATGAATAACACAATCAGGCATGATCACAGACCACTGGAAAATCTGTCTTAATTTACTGTATAACAGCAATAGCCAAAACACAAAAAATATATCCTATTTCAATATTGTGCATTTTGGCTTTTACCAACGAAACTGGAATTTTTCTGGATTTTCAACATACAGTCTGATTTTGGAATTGTTTTATTTTTAGCAATAAAAGGAATCTCTCACAGAATTCTAAAAATGAGACAAACTGACATGCTTCTTGCTTTTCAATATATTATCACATTTTTAATAACAAAGATGTCTATATAGTCAAAGATGTTGTGAGTATCACTGTGCAATCTATGCCTTCCAGCCAGGGACATACTGTACATGATAATGCACAGGTGGATGGGTACTTGTCATGCTTCATAATGCCATACAAAAATCATTGACATAAATTTAGTGTTCTTTTGAATGATAAAGTTATAAGTTATAAGAACAAAGATGCGCTCCTTGAATGTCAAAGAACAAAAAATGACAAAGGTGTTTTGAAAACACATCTTTGTCCATTAATGATCCTAGAACATCTTTAAGAATATTTATATAATTAAACAGAAAATGGGACAGAAAATAAATATTAAATTTGTGAACAAAACTCAGTATTGAATATGCTTCATTAATTGCAGCCCCATGTTTCAAGTTTAAGAAAAAAACAATCTGGGAGTTTTGTATTTTTAGTTGATCACTATAATTTCTATTACATTCAAGATGTTTTGTTTTTTATTGGAACCACATTAGCTACCACATTTCAAAGTCCATTAGAAAAGAAACATTTCTAACAGGTGTATAAAATAAATGATGTTATCTACTAAAAATTTTAAGACAGTTTTTTCAAGCATAAAATGTGAAGCATGTTTAAGGTAGCAGAAAAAAAGATTTTCAAGTTGTAAATCAATTCAGATTGTGCCAGTCGTTGAATTTGTTGCAGCTGAGTATGAAAATGAAAATAACCAATGATAAAACCATTCTTAAGGAATTCTAAAAGACAGAAAGATTGTTATGTTATGTTACATACATTGTGTTATGTATTAATGGACAAATCATGACTAAAACACAATAAATTTGTGAGACATTAAATTCTTATAGCCTCACTACCTTAGTGATAGTGATATTAACTTTGGCACACATTTCATTATGTATATGAATAAGGGAGCATCTGGGGGGTTATTGCTTTTATTTTAATTGTTTACTGTAGTCACCTTGCATATGCTTACTCTATATCTGTTTTTCTGATGAATCACTTATTTTAGTTAGGCATGTGTCCGACATAATAATTTAGTTTTTTGATTGCATTACTCTTTGTTAGCTCTGGTTCCTTAATGATTTGGCTTGTCCAGGGATCTAATTTTTAGTAGGCCTTCAGCATCTTAAAAACATCCAGGAAGTATACTTAAGTGAGGTGTACTGATGTTTATTGAACAGAAGAGCACGGTGGTCTGGGAATGTCACTATTTTCTAAAGTTAAGGAACCATGTCTTCTTGCACCTTGTGCATCTGTAAAAATATACTGCAATAGCATGTACTGTACTGCAAGTGACCAGTTTCTTAATCCATAAACACTGGTATTCAGAGCAAAACAGTGAACACAGTTTTTATTTTTTTGTGATATGTAATAGATAAAAAGTTTAATTATCACAATGCCAAAATCCTAGGAATTAATGCCAAAAGTCTGAATGTAGCTTTTCCTATTTTCAGTCTAAAATACTTTCTGATTATGTAGATTATGTAGATTCTAACAAAGTTTGTGGCGGATCTGTCATCAGACGTATCATAATAAAAAAAACTTCCAGTTGCATTAACCAGGGATGATATTTGTCATTACTGGAAATGAAGTAAAACTGGAAAGCTTAATTTTGTAATTACAATTATGCAAATAAAAACATAAAAATAAAAATTTACTTGACATTTCAATGGTATAAAACCTATACACTATCTCAAGGCCCTGATAATATTCTTTCTGAAGCCAAGTTTTTAAGATTTCTTGGTATGAATTATAGCACTCGTTCCCTTTCTTCCCAAGGTTCTTCCCAAGTTTTTCAGTTCCTCTGTTACTCAATTTTTGTTACAATTTTTTGCATGGACAACACACTAAACATTATTGTTACAATCATCTCTTCCACACTGCTTTTGCTGCCCAATCCTCTCCTTGAAATTTTCTCTATGGATCTACAGATTTGCTGCTCTGATGATGAACTTTTCAGTTTCAGACAAGATTCTCTATCATAGCAGCCTCTCAGACCCATTCAACTGTGCTGCCAGATCAGGCCTTTCAAACTGAATGACGTTGTTCAGTTCACCTCATCCTGAACTTTACTGCTGTATATTTGCTGGTGTCAAATTCCCTTCCTGCACCATTCGATCCTCTTGGCCCAGTCCATTTCACATGCCCTTAAATGACAATTGGATTATCTTCCCACCCCGAGTGACATTCCTGAGCATCTCAGTTGGTTAATTCACACTCATAATCATCCCTCCCAAAGACACCTCAAGTTTTCCAAAATGCTGTTTTATCAGGAATCACCCCACGTATGCTCACGCCCTGTTGGATTGCTGGTTGGTGTTTCCAGTCTTACCATTTCCCTTCTTTTGACATCTTCACTATCTCATCTTTCATTTCTTATTGTGAGGAATCACCTGACATCAGGTTATCTAGAATTAAGGTTTACTGAAGTAGAATTTAGTGTTTTCATTAATTGTTATTCACTCATTAATTCACTCATTCCCAAATTATTTTGCTGCTGAAAGGACTCCAATGTTCTAAACATCCATTTAAAGTACGTTATTACTACTTACAACAAACAAATAGTCTACCTATTCACACACTATTTCACCCTATTAGCCTTCTTTAAATTAATTCTCTGAATTCACAGCTTCTTCTTCAACTTTGAATTCTTCATCTCACCCCATGGAGAAAATCAGGGAATGACCAACTGAATTAGTCAATAAATAAAATAAATGATCGTAGCCCCCAACTTTTAAATGATTTTTGCAACAATACACCCATGTGGTTGTTATAGTTAGAGGCACGTGAACTCTGTGTTCACTGGCACAACTTTGGTGAAAAGAGTAATAATTCAGGCACACTTGGTTAAACAAATATTTAATGACAATGACAGTGATGCACACTAAACTACACACAACATAAACAAACAACACACAAGTTTCTGTATTTACAAATTTACAGACCCCAGACTGTTACCCAAGTTTTAAAACTAATATACAGTATACAGTAGCCAAAAATTAAACAAAAACTTAACTAAAAAGAATATTACCTGTGGTTAAATATCTCTCTCTGCAAACCTGGATGCAACAAAATTAAGGGGAACCTATCTCCCTATTCTAAACATGCACCCACTATCCCTAAAAACTACAGAATAGCAAGCTCTCTTGGGCAAGTTTCAAATACTTAGTTTAAATCTGGTCTTTATGGATGATCTGGACAAGGACCTCTCACCTTATGTTCACACTTTATGTTCTGTCCTCCTGTCTCCTCTCTTTTGTTCTGTTCCCCTCTCTGTCCTGAATATCTTCTTATATGGTGTCTTTCTGGACTGTTTATTGAAACTTAATTATATACCCAGAGCTTAATTTAACTAAGGTAAACTTTATGATTGCTTTGATCACTGAATCTGGACCACCTACTGTACATCTCAGCAAACACCCTCTTTGCTTTGAAACTGGAAATATTTACACTGTCAGGTGTTATACATTTT
Organism: Lepisosteus platostomus; assembly: GCF_059453375.1. Classification (NCBI taxonomy): domain Eukaryota; kingdom Metazoa; phylum Chordata; class Actinopteri; order Semionotiformes; family Lepisosteidae; genus Lepisosteus; species Lepisosteus platostomus. Next base: position 43,657,617 of record NC_142613.1, read on the forward strand.
AATCTAGATTCTTAGAGACACTGCTGTAATCACCTATAGCTGTAACTATACAGTATATATAATTTCAAGTCAATAATTGTACAACAGTCTTTATGAAATTATTGTCAGTTACCACTAGGGGAGTATCTACTGTACCTCTGATCCTCTTTCCATTAATTAAAAAGGGTTTGCCTTTTATACTTATATAATTACTTTCTCTTCACTTCAGTGAAATCCAAACAAAATCTGGATTCTCCACGGATTAATTTTCCTCAGTAGCCAGGGCAACCCTGATTTTCTCAAAGGGGCAATCCACCAATTTTCTGTTTAAAGGCCAGGAAGATCCTAACTGCCTCACAACAGCATGGGGCTGTTGGGCTTGGTGGTTTATTTCTTAAGTTCCATTTGTGGTTTAGGGTCCCATTAGGTACTTTTTGGTTTCATAACTTTGGCATCCTAGAGATGTTTGGCTCTTAGCCAAGCAGTTAAGCCAAAACTCTTTATGCCTTTACTGTACCTCTTTATGCCAGCTTTTAAATAAACATTATTGAAATAAAAAAAATTCCCTATGAAATTGTTTTTTTTAAAAGCATCAGGAGGAATGACAGCTCCCAAGTCCAAGTTCCCCTTCACCAATGCTGCTCTAACTATTACCCTCCATGACATCACTTTCTGACAAAGTATAAAAATCACTGTAAGCCCCTCTCTTCCTCACATTCATTTTTTTTGCATCCTTCTTCCACCCAACCTCCATGTTTAGAGTATCTCTCGGTTAATTTTACCAAGTGCCTTAGGGCCCTACCTACATTGTCCTGAAGCCAAGTGGTTGGCTTAATCTTTCAAACATGGAAAACACATTACTGATTACTGTCGTTAAGCCTTGTGAAGTATGATTTCTATCAGAAGTGAAAATGACTTTCTTGACATATCGGTCAAAATTTGGAAGTGAAGTGGTTTCTGAATATTGTAATTTTTCTATATTGTTATATACAATGTGATTCTATCAATTCCAGTAATGTCAGCACAAAAATATTAAATTTCTCCACAAGACTCAGGTGAGAAACCCCCATAGCTGGAGTGCAATACATAGCAGAAATCAACAGCAAGTTCAGTTTCTAGTGGACAAGAGAAAGGAATGTAACAAACTCCCAAAAGAAACTTAGTGTTTACAGTTGCAATGAATTTACTGACCCCCACACAGCAGGGAACTGCCAACACTGTAAGAAAATCTCAACTATCTGAAAGGCAGAATCAGTTTGTGGAATCTGTGTTTAGTCATGTACAGTAATGTATAATATAGCACCATTTTGAATAATAAAAACTAATAAAAAGGTGGTAAAGGTCTGCCAGCACAAATATAAAATACACAAATATAATGACATTCTGCCAAGAAACAAGTTACTGAATGTGGAGTCATAATCCACTTTTTAGAAACTTTTTTAGCTGTTTAATATTTAAATATGTAGAAATGCAGCATTTACAGTAAATCAATTATTTGGTGGTATGTCCAAACTCTCCACAAAGGCCCAAAACATTGGACAAATTTCAATTAAAAATGACCTTAAATCACATTTCAATAATCTTTCAACTCTGGCATGTAGCCTCCTGGTATACAGTACCTGTACCAGCTGTGATGGTGTCTGTATATCAAGCTGATTTTGATTTGATTTGGTAGCTCCATTATAATATTATATCCACCCTGTTTTGAAGCGGAATATATAAATGTTTGAGAATGCAATCATCATTGCATGTTTAAGGAGTCAGAGTGACAAAATTAGGTACGTGTACTCCTTAGGGTCTTAGGGTCTTCCAGAACATAGGCTTGTATACAGGTATGTAATATTGAACAGTGGTTACAATAATAAATGGCTTTACTGTAGGGAACAACAATGTTTTGCCCTGGTGTTGAAATCCACCTTGCTAACTAGGAATGCAGAGTTTTTGGCTTGCCTGACAAAGCTGTAAATCATCCATGGCAGTCAGTCTAGTCCACATGGCACTCAAAGCAAAAGGCATTGTCTCAGACTTTTCTGTATGTATAGTCTTCATTTCTCCTCTGCAAATTTAATTACAGTTGCAGAATCCTCACCGAGATAGGAGACACAAAAAATAACTGGCAAGCAGAGTTAATAAATAAAATCTTACTTGAAGAGGCATGTATTATTTTTTGAGAATGTTCTTTATTTGACAAGCTGTAAATAATGAAGATGATCTCATTGGGAATTTCCCAATGGAATATATAAAGTCATTATACTGTATATTCCACATTCTATTGGATATCTACAGTCTTCAGAGCCTCTAATTATTTGGCAGCTAATAAAAAAAAACTACACACCTCTTCTACTATTCATCTATTTGGTAGTTTGGTTAGACACTAATGAATGTGAGAGAAGTCAAATATGTACTGTATAAAGTATTTGGCAAGGCTCACCAAGCTAAAGGAATGGCAGGCTATCTGGATGCATCAAACCAGCGGACAAAGGTGGTGCTATTGTGATGTGACCAAAAGACCTATATACTGTATCAATGAAGCCCCCTGACAACTTATCAAAATTTCTGCCTATCGTCCTCATCTACAGGATCCTGCCACTAGCTGCCAAAAGGAAGTGGTACCCACCATTTCTCTTCTCATTAGCAGTAAGGAACTTCCCCAGGAGGCAAACCATCTCATCATTGAACATCCTCAGGTTTCTTTATTTTATGTCCTTCCAAAAATCCACAAACCTGACACCCCTGGATGCCCCATCCTCTCAGCAAGCAACTGTCCCACCACTCACATCACATCCTTTCTGGACAGCCTCATGAGACCCCTTGGTTGAAGGGCTTCCTTCATATATTAAGGACACTAACCATGCTCTCCAACTTTTTAACGATTTCCATTTTCAGAGTCCATATGTTTAATTTTTACTATGGACATCACATTGCTCATACACAATGATGGTCTAACAGTCCTAAAAAAAATTCATCCACCACACTCACTTTTACAATAGTAACAGGAGCTAGCCACAAAAGATATAAACGTATATCTAATGTTTACCAAGCAGTCTTCAGAGTCAATGGAAGGGCAATCTCAAGATGAAAAAAACAAAGTACATTCCATGTAAAAGCATGTGTGCATTCACTTCTCTTATTTTGTTTGTTTTTCCAACCCCCTTTAGCTGCAGCCAGACTTTTGAAGCAGTCTCTCTCTTGTTATACTTTAATAGTACTTTGAGGAGAAAGAAAATATCTAGTTTAGATACGTTTCCCATCATGGTTGCCATTTGTTGTATTTTATTTTCCTGATATTAGAAGGCAGATTGGTGCTTTTTCCAAAACTGTAATTTATTATATGTATTTTACTCATGCCAAATAAAGCAGCCAAGACTCTGAAGCTGTAATACTGTTACAATTACACAGCACACATTTATATAAAGACAAAAAAAACAGGGTTGTTTGAAAGCATCACAGAAAGATAGTAATCTATAATGTGACCATATTCATTGACTATAAAAAAAAACACAAACTATGTAGGTACCTGACAAATAGAATAGTTTTAAAATTTTAAACACACACTTAAACATACATTTTCAAAGCTGAGCCATACATATAATACATCTAAATAAACTGTATGTATTGTATATGGAACATCCATGCTCTGTTACTAATAATACCCAATGAACAGAGCATTGTATTATATACAATATTATATACAATCCTCTGTATGCTGACAGTCTAGCTAATAACAGTAGAAAGATCAGGCACCAATCAAATAAAACATTTTTAATTATATACTGTATGACTCTTACCCCAGTCAGCATCATAGCCCTCTCCACAGGAAACATTATTCATGGTAGTCTAAGCCCACCAAGAGCACCATTTCAGGTAAATACATACTGTACATCCAGAAAATCTTTTCATAAGTACCACAGTTCAGTATTCAGTCTTAATTTTTAACCTTCTTGTTTAAGATTTTGCTCTCTCAAATCTTGATAGTAAACTGAGATTATTTTTCTCGACTTCATCTTAGTAATGATAAATGATTAATCATTCATTTCAGGATATTTCCCATGATAACTTTCATAAATTTGCCCCCTGAAAATGATTATGAATTTGAAAGATGATGGCAACTGAATGATTAATGAGGTGAGAGAAGATGTCCTGTGTATACTCAGAGTTCATTGAATAATTGAATATGGCCTGCTTTGTGCTCATCTGTGCTGTAAAGAACAACGTTGTTCACCAGAAGAAAGAGTTCTATAGCTTTAAATTATTTTCTGTCATTGTACTCTAAGGTTATTGTAAACAGGTGTCCATTTTCAGGAAAGATTCTCTTATTTTCTGTTAGATATATAAGCTCTCTTAGCATTTTACCAGTGGAAAATGTAAGGTCTGGGAATAAAATAAATGGAGACCTCATAGCAAAAAGATTTTTATCTGTTTCCAATGTTGTAGACTGACAGAGAGTTCTATTTATTGTAGGTCCATAAAATCGCAGACCATCTCTTTACTGTCTGCATTCATGGTTTAATTCATTCCTTATAACGTAAAGTTCCCCACCTCAAAAAATGTTGGCAACAAATAAAACACTATTTTAGCATTTCATGGTTTTGGCACGCCTGCTTTTTATTGCAGGTTGTTTTGTTTTTCCAGGTTTTCCTTTTGGATACAAATATTTCTGATCCTTTTTACATTTGGAAGCACATGCAGTTCTGCAGTGAGGTATTTCCCATTTTGTGGGAAAATAAAAACTAAGCAATGGCAGATACAGCACTATGGTGAAATACACTAAATTCTTTAAAATATTTATGTTTGTTACCTATTATGAGTAAATCACTGAATGGTATTTCACAAAGGTTCCTTTACCACAATAGTACCAACGTAAACCCTTTGACTGTCAAAGTAATTGTCTTCAGGGCATAGCTATTCTTTCTACTTCAGCTGAATTATGCTTATGAACTGTCAATAGGGTATGTTAAGAATATTGTTTAAATTTATATTTAAAATAAACTAATTGGCTAAATCATGTCATGTGACAAGACATTTGTACTTTTTTAGAAGGTACATTTATGTACTGTAATATCTTGAGAAGACACCACTTCAGGAATGACTATTTCCCACTGTCAGTCATAAATATTTACTTTGAAGTTCATAGATAAATAAAACAATAAAAAGTAATAAAAAACAAGGTTGATGCCTATTAACAAAAAAAATAGTGTGATGCTGCAAGGGGCACCAGCCTTGAAGGGCAGTACTTTTCCCAAAGCGTCATACAGTTTGAGGATAATTTTGCTCACACTGAACTGGCTACAAGAGAATGCCAGCACACAATATGGCATCAACAGGGACAGGGGCACAGCACAACAGCTTTGTGGCCTGTTCCAGCCTGTATGAATCATCTGAACCAGTAGCAGGTCCACCTGAAGCTGGGAAAGTGCTGCAAAGAGGTTGTTCCACTCCAAACTTTGGGTTTTGTTTTAGTTGTTGTACTGTTTTGAATCTGGTAGAAGGAAATTGACCATGATAAGACTTAGGCTAAAGGAAAAGGAAAAAAAAAACAAAACTAGACCAAGACTAGAAAGAGCAACACAACATCCAGAAAACTCAAAGTAAGAGGAAAGGGCTGTCAGAAAGAAGATCTAAAGGACATTAACTGAAGCAAGGACTAGAATAGAACACTGAACAGAATACAAACCTGATAAAGACATATGGAGTGTGAGTCTGGAAAGATATTTACGAACAGTAGATGAGCTTGCTAAGGCCTTTGACTCCGTTGCGTGCTGCAAAGGCCCAGGAAAGGATGGCATTCCACCCGAGGTCATAAAGGCTGGTAACCTGACAGTTCTCCTTAATCATCCCCATGAACTCCTGTGCCAATGCTGGGAAGAAGGACGGGTCCCTAAACATACGCAACATACCCATCATAGTCAGGGAAACGCTGTTTGCTAATGTCGCTGCGCTGATTGCACATTCTCTCCAGAGACTCTTTAATAGCTTTGCACGTGCCTGCAGTGTGTTTGGCCTCACCATTAACCTGAAGAAGACCAACATCATGGGTCAGGACGTTAATAGCGCTCCAAGCATATTAATCGGGAAACACACTCTCAAAGTAGTGGAGGAGTTTACCTACCTCGGTTCCACCATCACTAGCAGCCTGTCCTTAGATGCCAAGCTCAACAAATGTATTGGTAAAGCAGCATCAGGCTGCGTGCTTAGCATGGTACTGTATGGCAACGAGACCTGGACTCTGTACACCCGGCAGGAGCGTCGCCTCAACTCCTTCCATCTTCGCTGTCTAAGGAGAATCTTGGAAATCACATGGAAAGATCGTGTGCCCAACAAAGGAATTTTCACTCAAGCGCCCGTCCCCAGCATGTTCACAATCCTATGTCAGCGACGCCAGCAATGGCACGGCCATGTCAGCCGAATGGAAGATGGCCGAATACCAAAGGACTTGCTGTATGAAGAGCTGGCCACTGGCACCAGACAGACTGGCACCAGTGGAACGCAGCAAGTGGAGGCAGGCTGTCAAGGCAGGCATTGGGATGAGTGAGCAGAGGAGGTTCAAGATGTGGGAGGAGACGAGGGAGTGCAGACGGCAGAGGGCAACCCCATCCCCTTTACTACTAGAGTCGCACCTCACCTGCAGAAACTACAACAATGCCTGTCGCTCCAGACTTGGATTGTACAGTCATAGTAAGCAATGTAAATGTAAAAACTGACAAACCACGGCACAAAACCATTGTCTCTCGAGACAGACAGATGCTATATTGTTCATATATTATTATTATATGTGACCAGCATAAATGTTAAGGTGTACATGAAACATTATAGATATTCTTTAACATCTTAAATTGTTTTTGTTAAAGTGAGCAGCATTGCAATACAATACTGTATGTTAATGTTATTTAAATAAAGAGTATTGCCTTTCTGAAATTTGAAAGGTTGGTACCTTGGCACACCTGTTTATCTATATTAGCAACAACCAATGAAGGCCAATGACAGAAACTTAAGAATGTTTGTTAAAATATGGGTAGTTTTTACTAATAATCTTTAGTTTAATAAACAACTTTTCAGAATGCTAAAAACAGACTTTAATTTTTTTTCAGACTTTGTGGTAACCTTCAAAGTTAAGTCTCAGCTTTTGAATACATAAGCGGTTTCTGATTTGTGACATCATTCTTGCTAATCAAATCAGAGAAACGGCTTGTATAGAATCTAAAGGAGAGATTTTGTGCAAGAAGAAAAAAGTAGGATTTTTTAAAGATAGACTCCAGTGAAAAAGAACTGGTTTCTGCTGCAGAAACTAAAACTATGCAATGAGTGACTGGTATCCATCATACTTGGCATTTTTGGTTGACCCAGACAGTTTAATAGCTATGATTCTGGCTAGGGAAACTAGAAGTAAAAATAGTTCTCATGAAACATTTAGAAAAAAATGGCACCAAGGGAGAACACCTTTTGTAAACTAAAAAAAGTTGAGAGAACTGAATGTTGTAGTTCTCTTTATTTCATTCTATATTTTGAAGTTAGAACCTACATCGAATTCAGAGAGTTTACTGGATGTCTGTATGAAAATGGTTCAGTGAAGGATTCAGTAGGTGACCATCTTTATTAAAACAATAATGAAAATCACACAGTGAAAAAGAACACAGAACCATTCTTTAGGTAAGCTATCAGTTATCTTCATAGGGAGTTTCCTTTGCCATACTATTGTTCAATTCATTAAAAAAAATGTTAGGACCAACATTACAAAACAAATTCCAAATTACGTAACTCAACAGTACTTCTCAAAATAATTGTTCAAACGTTTGCCAGAAAGGGAAACAGACATTGTCCTAAAATTTACCCATATGTGTGTAGAGCCACCTCTAACTATCATCTTTCCAGCACATCTGGTAAATGATGAAGTGTCAGCCCATAAATGCAAAACAAACACATTCTGAATCAGGTGAGAAGTATTTAAATTAACCAAAATGCCATCAAAATAAGTATAAAGCAGTTTTACTCCCATTGATGTTTAAAACATGAATTCTCTCTAAAACAACAACAAGTAACAGTTATGAAAGGAGGCATTTCAAACAATTATGGACTTTTCTCTAGCCTCAGTAAACATAATTGTCCAATAGCAAGAAATAAACAAATTTTAATTCTTAGCATATCCTACACAGAACTTCTTCATTATACAAAACAATAGAAATATATACAGAGCCTGTAGAACGTCTACATCCATTTTCAGATGTTTTAGTCTTTGTTGCCTTATACCCAGAAATTACAGTTCATTAAAAGTTTTTTTTTATCTACTCATACTATAACACAACATCTAAGTAAACAAAACCTAGAACATTTTAGAAAATTACTTGTCCACCCACTTGGAATAGCAATCCTAAATTATCTGAGGTATAAGCAGTCACATCCAAAATCATACAACAACTTAATTGGCCTCCCTTTGTATTATGTTGTAGTGATTCACATGATTTCAGATTAAAATCAACAGTTCCTGTTGGTTTTCAATACAAAACATAGACTCAACCATGAGCACCAAGGAGCTTACAAAAGAACTCTGGGACAAAGTTGTGGGAAGGGACAGATGAGTGGATGGGTTTAAAGCATAGTCAAGATGATCATTAAGAAGTGGAACGTGTATGGCACCGCAAAGACCTTGCATAGATCAGGCCATCCGTCCAAACTGGATGACCGAGCAACAGTGGCAAACCAATGGCCAAGACTGGTCAAGGTGTGCATGTGATTTACAGTATAATCCAAGCAGTCCTGTATGGCAGGATTGCAAGAAGGAAGCCACAGTACAAACATGTGGCAAAACATTTTGGGGTCTGACGAAACTGGCCTAAATGCGAAGCATTTCGAAGTCCAACACAGCACATCACCCAAAAAACAACATTTTCAGTTCTGTTCAGTGTACTTCTCATATACACAAGTGCAATGAACTGCTTATTTGCATGTATGCTCCAATACAAAGGACATTAAAGGAATCACCAAAACATAAACACAGAACAGCAGCAGCAGCAATAACATTAAATAACATACAACTGAAATACAAGTCAGACAAGCAGTGTGAAAAGAAAAAAAACAGTGTGACTCAGTGGTAGAGGCAGACTTCAATAATCTGACAGAACAGTTTACAGGAAGAAAATGTCTCTGAATCTGAAAGTCCGTGCCTTTAAGCTCCTATAACACTTACCAGAGGGAAGGGGAGAGAAAAGTGTTATCCTTAGCAACACTTCCAGTCTTCCTGAGACAGCAATTTGTAATCTCTACTTGGAAGAGTGGTTGTGGCACCATCATGATAAGGGAGATATTTCTAATCAGTGGAGACTGGACACTTGTCAGCTTAGAAAGGAAAATGAATAGATCAAATTATTAAGTCCTTGAGGAAAACCTTCTGCCCTCTGCAAGAAAGCTGAAAATGGGAGCTACATGATGGATGTAAATTCACAATTAAAAGTGGCAATGACCCAAAGCATATAAAGCTACACGGGAGGAAAAAAGGCAAATGTCCTTGAGTGACTCAGTCAGAGCCCCAACTTAAATCCAATTGAAACTTTGTGGCATGACTTGAAGATTGAACATTTTTCACCACAATGAACGAAACCACCTCATAGGCTGCAAACCTACCATGGAGGAGCACATGCTGAGGTAATCATTCTCTCTTATTTTATTTTATTGTGCATTATCTGTGCAATAAATATCAATCATGAGTCTGAAACATGCAAAAATCTCAAAATGGTGCTGAGAGTGCAAAGAAAGCACAATGAGCAATATTCATAGACAGACATTTGGGTTGCTAAGAATTTGGCTGATTCAACATTTCTTGTGATCTTTTTGCAAAATGACAAGTTCACTGGGAATAACAAGAATTAAGCATATTGAAAGGTTTGTGGAGTCAGCTGAGGCTGATTGAAGTTGCCTCTTGTCATTCTTCCTGACTTTTTTTTATAAACTTTATATATAGAGCATTGCAAAATCCAGTGCTGGTACTGTAAAACTGCACTGGATTACAAAGGCAAGAGATTTATTCTTTATATCCAACAATTACATTATTATATCCACCAATAACAACTGTAAACAAAGCGATTTGGGGTGGGGGTTGGTTGTTTATTAGTTGTTGAAACTTGATTGGTAAATATTATTTCAAGGCTTATTTAGTGGCTTTTTGAGGCTAAAACAACATTTGATATTTTTCTGATTGTGTCCTATTTTAATGTATTGATATTGCCTGAAGTTTTGTGGGAGTCATATACAAGTTAGAAAATTTAACATGGGATCCTAAGAGAATTACATTTTCCATTTACTCATTTTCAGCTTACAAACTTATTTTAGCATATGAGTTATGTTGGTAAAACAAGTGATGACTTGATATTGTGGCAGGCCATCTAAAGAAAGGGCTTCATTTATAGATGACCTGCCATTAGAGGCCACTATACAGTTACTTATCGTTGTAAATAGCCACAGTGGGGATTAATTATGTAACAGGTTAAAAATTTGCGCATTCTCAAATGTTATCTCAAAACATGGAGTGCAACCCCATAATGCCAATGCAGAATGCTAAAGTTACTAAGTTTAAATAGAATATGAATGAGGATATGATTAGTAGAGTAAATGAAGAAAAAGTCTGATGATGAGCCACAAGCTAACTGGCCTGCAGGAGATTGGAAGTATCAATCCCCAGATGTGCACCTGTGGAACAGTGGAGATGTAGGAAACACGGAAGACTTTTTTGAGGCCAAAGCTGTGATGTAGGATGTACAACAATGACAAAGTAAACAGAAAAAGAAGGGAAAGAGCAGACCACGGGCTAACTGTAAATGGGCTAGAACAAGAGAAAAAGAGTGAGAGATACATGGCATGGCAGGGAATGGCACTGGGGGTTGGGCTGCAGAATGAAGGGTTCAGGTGTCACAGAAATAAAAATGTATGAGAAGCAAGTGAATTCAAGTAAGAGCAATTAAGGATTGAAGTGGGAGTCACTGGGAGTTTTGAATTCCTGTAAAATACACTAGAAAGTGTTTGAGCCCTTTGTCACTCCACATTGCAAGGGTGCACCTATTGTATCTCTCTTCACAGTGTCTGTGTTATAGTGTCCTAGACCAGTGCTATTGTGAGTTAGTGCATGTCAAAGTCATTTTGACACCATGTCACAGGTAGATGGTTATGAATGGAGCAAATGCTGTGTGGAGTTGTTTCTGGGTGACAAAGAATAATGTCTTTCAGTATTATAAATTTGAAATGTGAGTATTTTTAAGCATTACTAAACCATTGCTATATCAGGCTGTACAATTATGAACTTTTCTTTGTTATAACTGTTTCATTTGTCATAAAAAGGTCCATAAAAGAAACACATCCTTTCAGAACCCAAAACAAAACTTTAAAGTGACTCAATTGACAAAATATTTCAAGAAATGCTGCAGCTAGAGTCAGCATTTGGCTTTCTATGTGATCTCCACAGTTTACAAAAGAAAACCGCAAAACAGATTCGAAAATTTTGTATAAAACTGAAGTTGGCATTAATTCATGAAAACTCATAAGGCTTTTGTGCTACAGATTTGTGTAGTGAGCTTCAGGCTTTTTCAAAACGACTTAAGGAACATCCCACTCCTGAAGAAGTACTGTTATTTATTAACATAAACTCAGTTTTCCAAACTATTTTATAGATCTATACTTTTAAACTTTTTAATGTGAGCTTTAGTTTAAAACTCTATTAATGGTCAGACATATGGGTCTATAATTACTCAAATTTTGTTACCGTTTTTATGGATGGGAGCTACATTAGCAATTTTCCATCTTGAGTAACAGCTGGAAGAGTTGTATTATTGCTCTATGAATATTATCTTGTTTTCTGAAGTACAGTTGGTAGAATACCACCAGGATCTGGAGATTTGAAATATCTCTAATATCCTGTAATGCTTATTTATGTCTCTTCTATGCTAATGTTATTTAATACAATATATTTAAAACTTTCTTTGCTCAGCTTGAAGTAGGTAATCAATTTCTGCCTTGTTAAATACCTAAATGAATTAATTAAATATGTTAGCTATTTCCCTTTCATCATCCTTAAATTTCATATACTGTAACTAACTCTGAGAGATACATAATCTTTTACTCTTCCTCTGTTTTTCAAATATTGAAGAAAAAGTTTTAATTTCATCTCCACTGCTATTTTCCTTGGCTTTTTTGAACATACATTTTTGACATAAAATTTTAACTTAAACCTGATATAGCAATTATATTTCTTTCCTTTTATTCGTTATTCTGAAATTGATCTTTTTGAAACATTTCTCTCTTTAATTTTTTAATTGATACAAAACAGTAGTCCGCATACATTAATCATTTGATTTGCTTGGTCTTGCAAGTGTTTTGTGCTGTACCTCAATGAGAATTACTGTATACAGTATTTAAACAATTGCATTTCATTGTCCACATTTTCCATATCTGACTTTTGTGCTACCATTTTTACCTGTGCTTACAATTTATTGTACTCTTGGTTATTGAACTGGGTCCAGTTATTCTTATTTATTTTATGAAGTGCTTTCTGCATATACAATAATATAACTTTTTTAAAATTATTTTTTAGTTATTATTGTTTTAATAACCCAAGGACGCTATTTTGTTAATTAAAGCATCTTGGCCACTATTATATATTAACTGACGTCTTTGCTTCTTTTGTCTGCTAAATTTCTTATAACTATATGATGAATTATATTATAAAATTATGAAAAACTGTGTATATGTAAAATAATCTTTCAACTTATTTTAAAGTAATGCTAATTATATTCACCAATATCTGCAAATATAGTCTTACACATGATAGAGAACTAAACAAAAACTAAGACTCTTAATATTTTGTACTAAGATGCCAGCAGAATAATACAAAATGAAATATTGGGCCCCAAATACTATGTAAATGGAAGAAGCAATGTTTCCACTCTGGCCAACATTAATAAGACCATGTATTTTAAAAGTAATGAAACAATACTTTAATGGCAAAATATACACTACCATCATCCAGACACTAACAATGCAGCATTTAAATCACCAGCAGACCTAGTAATTCCCAAGACCACCTTTCAATATGGTTTACCATTATGTTACTGTTGCTGTTCAATTGCTGCAGACACAAAGTCTAGGGTGAAGTTTCAGGAAAGTTTCTCTTTCATTGTGGTAGATGGAATCATCTTATTTCTATCAAAAAGAAAAAAAAGGTTTTATTAAAAAAAAATCCTGCCTTGGAAACAAACCCCTTGTGAACTGTTTCGTGTATCATAATACAAAATTATAATAATTAAGAAATTGCAGGAAAGCAAACATTTTTAACAGAAAAATATCAAATTAGGGGTTTGCTTTGGATTAGCTCCAAATTCAAATCTTATTCTGAGACAAAACTAAAGGTTATCCAGAATGACAACCCACAAATATCAAAGCTTGAGAATGTTTTTGCTTACATACAATCATTGATCCAGATACTTGAGAAATGTATAAACTAGAATTATTGCACACAGTTACAATTAGCATATAACAATTAGTATTTTAAAAAGTGGCAGCATGAAGCAAAGCTGATGAAACAAAAGATACAACCATATCCAGTACATGAGTGCCGAACCAACAGATCTTTAACTAGAAAAACATCTTTCTGCCTTCATCTTCCTACAACTTCAGATTTTATAGCAGTCACCTTGCAAGTTGCTAACAATGATACTACCAACTCTGGCAGCAAGTTGTTAGAGTTTTCAATTTTATGATTTAATCTGTTCTGCTTTATTTTTGCACTCCTTACCACTGTCACATACTGTTTTTTATATTTTATTGATTTATTCATTTATCCATTGATCCTTTTTCTTAACCACTTTATCCAGTACAGGATCATGGGGAAGCCAGAATTTATCCCAGCATGCACCCTGGGCTAGAGGTCAGGCCATCACAGAGCACACACAGACACAGACACACACTCACAGCAGGGCAGATTTTTACAGAAGCTAATTAATCTATCAGTATGTTTTTGTACTAATGGAGAAAACAAGAGAAGCCAGGGGAAACCCACACAAACACAGGGAGAACATACAAACTCATGCAGATACTGTAGCAATCCAGGAATTGAACTCCCCTGACCACCGCACCACAGTACAACCCTTGTTCATCACTCTCATTTCATTGAAATATTGCTCTTAGGGCTCTTGTTCAGGTCTTGTTGTAAATGTGAATTTTCAACTGACTTTTCTGAATTTGGATGATTATCAACAATTATTGTAGAAAAACTCCAGGATGATGCTCACTTTCATAATGCAGAGCTCTGTACATTCTGAAGAAAGATGTGAAGACGGGGGTTTGAATTTAATCCTTTCTGTAGGGGGTTTAGACTTCTAAGTCACAAGCTGGGGTTTATGGCAGGAAAGGGGGTTAACTGATAAGGATTGCAGATGCAAGCTAGGAACCCCCCTGGGTGTAATCTTAAACTGACCATAATCTTAAAATGACCATTTGTCCAGAACATCGTAAACTGGCCAAATACCATGAACCCCCCTCTTTACCATCAGACCGAGTGACGTCAGAAACGGAGAAGAAAACACTATATAACCCAAAAGTTTGTACCAGTACGTTGAACAATACTTCGGTTTTGTTGTTTCTTGCGGGAAACAAGACTTCGGCTTTATTGTTCCTTGCATGCAATAAACTAATCTGTTTTACTTCATCTCGGGATCAAGAACCTTATTTCTTCTGTTACAACAAATTTGGCGTAGTCGGCGGATGCTCCAGAAGGCGCAGAACTTCCCATCGTCAGGAGAGACGGTCAGCGCTCACATTACTAAGAGGTAAGGACTCCTCTTTTTAAAAAAAAAGTCCCGACTCTCTCTGACCGATTGGGAAATCTCTGCTCCCTGCGAGAATCGCCCGAGATGACGGAGTAAACGTGAGTTTCTGAATTCCTCTGGCCCAGGGAAGACACCGGTGTATGTAATGGGTTGTTTGCTGTAAGCCCAGAATTTGGTCTGGCAGGGGTTCCGCGGTATTGTGTACAGGCGTTCGAAGCTGGTGTATGCCTTAATTGCGCGTGGAGTTTTTGAACGGGTTTTGGACCCTTACCGTGAAGTTCAGGACTGGTGTGGGCCTTAATTGCGCCCGGAGTTCTGAAGGTCAGAACTGGTTTGGGCCTTAATTGCGCCCGGAGTTCTGAGGCTCAGGATCGGTGTGGGCCTTAATTGCGCCCGGGGTTCTAGAGCAAGTGGTGCATTAAATGCATGTAGTTCAGGACTGGTGTGGGCCTTAATTGCGCCCGGAGTTCTGAAGGTCAGAACCGGTTTGGGCCTTAATTGCGCCCGGAGTTCTGTGGCTCAGGATCGGTTTGGGCCTTAATTGCGCCCGGGGTTCTGGTGCTGAGTGGTGCATTAAATGCACGTAATTCAGGACTGGTGTGGGCCTTAATTGCGCCCGGAGTTCTGTGGCTCAGGATCGGTGTGGGCCTTAATTGCGCCCGGGGTTCTGGAGCTGAGTGGTACATTAAATGCACTGTAAGAGGACACGGGGAAGGGTCATCTCTAACAGGTACTTCCGAAACGAAACGCTGAAAATGCTATAGATGGACCTTAGCGAGATGGCGGACAAAAAGAATCAGCTGACCAGTAGATGGAAAGGGTCTACCTTAAGAGACAACGAGACACAGCTGAGACGCATCAGGAACCGGGATATAAGTGGCACGGAGGCAGTGAACAGCGCGGCAGCCGGTAAGGTGAATGCGTTTTGGAGGAAAATAGTGGAAAGAGGTGGATGTTAAGGATCGGGCTAACGAACGACTGCAAGGAGAAAGGTTTATGATTTTGGATTACGGACACTGGTTTAGGATACATTGCGGATTGTCTTTATTACGAACTTTTGGAACTCGGAACGAATCAGGACTAAGGGAACGGATTACGGACTGTATTAGGAAGACAGTTGTTGGAAGAAACGCCACGGATCGGAGGACAGTAAAGTGTGGTGTAAGTACGACCTTCGTTTACATAAACTATTCCCCCGGAGACACCACAATTGGTGGAGGATGCGGGCAGCTCCCGCTCGGGTTTGAGAATCGAAGAGAGCAAGTTTTTTTTTGTGTGTGTGTGCGGGTTCCGCTTTGCGCGTGTGAAGAAACGCTATGGAAGAATTAATACAGCAGTTGTCCCAGGCCACCCTCGCCCAATTTCAGGCATTGCAAGGACAACGAGAAGCTAACGAAGCGCAACTGGAGGCGAACCAAATCCAAAAAGAAACCAACGAACGAATTATAGAGGAGCAAAAATTAATACGCGCAGAGTTGTGCAGGTTAAGGGAAGAAATCCGGCAGGCCCCGGTAGCGGGGAGAGGCACCGCTCAGGAAGAACAAATTACGCTAGAAAAGATGACTGAGCTTGATGATGTGGAAGCATATTTAACCACTTTTGAAAGAACTGCAGCTCGAAATGCATGGCCCAAAGAGCAATGGGCTGGGAGAGTAGCCCCTTATTTAATTGGAGAAGCCCAAAAGGCATATTATGATTTAAAAGAAGAAGATGCAGAGAATTATGAGACTCTGAAAAATGAAATATTGGCAAGACTAGGGGTAACCATGGCGATACGAGCAGTCCAGTTCCACAATTGGAGCTACCAGATGAACAAGCCTACAAGGTCTCAGATGTTTGACCTGGTACATCTGGCAAAGAAATGGCTCCAGCCAGAAGAATTAAACCCAGGACAGGTGGTAGAAAGGGTGGTGTTGGATCATTTCGTGAGGAGTCTACCTGTGCACCTGAAAAGAAAAGTAAGTGAAGGGGATCCCCAGACCCTAGATCAAGCCGTGGACTGGGTGGACAGACACCATGTCACAGAGGCCCTGATTAGGGAGAGAAAAGGGGACTTTCGGAGGGAGGAGAGAAGAAGCCCCAAGAGTCTGGAAACCGAACTAAAGTACCGGCCAATAAAGTATAGTGACTATCGGGAACCTATACAGTTAAAAAAAACCCTTCGGGGGAAGTCTGACTCAAGGCCCCGGCCATGGGAAGAAACCCGGCGATGTTTTAATTGTCAGGAAGAAGGGCATTTAGCCAGCTATTGCCCTGGCCTGCCCGAACCCATGCAGGTAGACCCCAGAGATGAAGCCCTATGCAACTACCTTACAGCGGGGATCCCGACCTGCGAGGATCCCCATCTTACGAACATCAAGATAGAGGGAGAACCCATCGAGGCCTTATTGGACTCTGGCAGTGCTGTGACCCTGGTGACCCCTACAATACTTCCGGGAGGACTAGAGATTCCAAGAACAAAGGGAATACCTATTACTTGCATTCACAGGGACACCAAAGACTATCCGACGGTCGAATTGAGCATCTCTACAGAACAGGGGACCTACCGCTCAACGGTAGGAGTGGTTGAGCAGTTGCCATACCCTGTCATACTGGGACGAGACTGTCCCCATTTCCTCCAGATTTGGAACACGATCCAATCAGCTAGGCCAAGACCAATCCCCTGGCCGGAAGACAGTGGTGACGCCCCTGCCGACGACCCTGATGAGACGGACCCACAAGAAAGCGGAACTGAACTTGGAGTTGAGTTTGGAAATATGGAACTACCAAACTGGGAACCCCCAGAACATCGGGGTAAGTTTGGGACGGCCCAACTAGAAGATGGGAACTTGAGTCATGCGTGGGGACATGTCAGGAAAATTGATGGGGAGTGGTGTACTGATCCTAACACAGTGAGTTACCCATATTTTATGACGAAGAATAATCTCCTTTATCAAGTGCAGCAGAAGGGACAGGAAGAAGTGGAACAACTCCTTATTCCCCGGCCTTACCAGATGAAACTCCTCAACTTGGCCCATAGCCACCTCCTGGGTGGGCACCTGGGGGTAAAGAAGACATCCGAGAGACTCCTCTCTAGGTTCTTTTGGCCAGGGATCTATAAGGCCATCGAGAAGTACTGTCGGGAATGCCCCGAGTGTCAGAAAAGTGCGCCACAACCTTATTATAGGAACCCTTTGATTCCCCTCCCAATTATTGAAACCCCCTTCGAACGGATTGGGATGGATTTGGTGGGGCCCCTGATCAGAACCACCAAGGGTCACCAATATATTCTAGTAATAGTAGACTATGCTACCAGGTACCCCGAAGCCATTCCGTTGAGAGCTGCCACCGCCAAAAACATAGCTAGGGAGCTAGTACAACTGTTTGCTCAAGTCGGAATTCCTAAAGAGATCCTAACTGTTCAAGGAACACCTTTTATGTCGAAAGTCATGCGAGACTTATGTAAGCTGCTGGGTATACAGCAGATCCAAACCTCTGTTTATCACCCTCAAACCGATGGTCTAGTAGAACGTTTTAATAAGACCCTGAAAAGCATGCTTAGGAAGACGATGCAAAAGGATGGAAAAAATTGGGATCAGCTGCTCCCGTATCTCATGTTTGCGGTTCGAGAAGTACCGCAGGCTTCGACTGGATTTTCCCCGTTTGAATTATTATACGCTCGGAAACCACGGGGCCTATTGGACGTGGTCAAAGAATCGTGGGAACATCAACCTTCCCCTCTACAAACTATCATTGAGCATGTGGAACAGATGAGAGAAAGAATAAATGTTATTGTTCACTTAGTGAAAGAAAACCTGGAGAAAGCCCAGGCTCAACAACAACAAATTTATAATAGGGGAGCAGTTGCGAGGGAATTTCAGATTGGGGACAGAGTACTGGTGCTAGTTCCAACCCCAGAGTGTAAATTCTTGGCATCCTGGCAGGGACCTTATGAAGTGGTGGAAAAGGTGGGGCCAGTCAACTATAAGGTCAAGCAACATGACAGAAGACGGCAGCATCAAATCTACCACGTCAATTTGCTGAAAAAATGGCATGGCTCCGAAGTTCTGCTCACCCACTTTTCCCCAGACCCTCTGGAAGAAGAAACAGGTGCGGTAGCCGTGGGAGACCTGGCTCCGGCACAAAAACAGGAACTACAAGAATTCCTGTCCCAAACAAAGATGTTTTTTCCCGGACACCTGGTCGAACCCACCTTATACAACATAAGATCGTCACGGAACCGGGGAAAAAGGTAAGGCTACCCCCGTATCGAGTACCAGAAGCCAAAAGGAAACTGATTAAAGAAGAGGTGGGTAAAATGCTGAAGATGGGAATAATCGAGGAATCCCATAGTGAGTGGGCTAGCCCGATAGTTCTGATCCCCAAGCCGGATGGAACGATCCGATTTTGCAACAATTTCAAAAGGTTAAATGAGATCTCGCGGTTTGATGCATACCCCATGCCCCGTATAGATGAACTAATCGAGCGATTAGGTAACGCTCGATACATCAGCACCCTTGATCTTACCAAGGGATATTGGCAAGTGCCGCTGGCCAAAGAAGATAAAGCCAAAACCGCTTTTGCCACACCTGAAGGACTATATCAGTATAGGGTCCTAACCTTCGGTTTGCATGGCGCTCCCGCAACATTCCAAAGATTGATGGACCGAATTCTGAGACCGTATCGGGATTTTGCAGCCGCCTACTTGGATGACGTTGTAATCCATAGCATGACCTGGGAACAACATCTATATCACCTGGAAGCAGTGACTGGAGCGTTGCGAGCAGCAGGATTAACGGCTAACCCAAATAAATGTTGTCTGGGGGCTAGGGAAGCCAATTACCTGGGTTATACGATCGGGAGAGGATTGATCATGCCCCAAGATCAGAAAGTACAATTAATCAAGAACTGGCCCAAACCAGCTACCAAGAAGCAAATTCGAACGTTTGTGGGACTGGCAAGTTACTGTCGGCGTTTCATCCCAGGGTTTGCAGCCATGGCCGCCCCTCTACACGATCTGACGAAGATGAGCTGTCCGGAGAAAATAAAATGGACCGACGTGGAAGAGAGGGCTTTCCAAGACTTAAAAGCAGCTCTCACTTCTCAACCCGTCTTACAGGTACCAGACTTCAGTAAGCCTTTCATGGTACAAACTGATGCTTCAGACACTGGGATTGGAGCCATTCTGTCGCAGGAGATTGAAGGACTGGAGCATCCTATTCTGTATATCAGCCGTAAGTTGAATCCGGCCGAAAAACACTATTCGACGATAGAGAAAGAATGTCTAGCAATCAAATGGGCCCTAGACTATTTGAAGTATTATTTATTGGGAAGACAATTTATATTATACACAGATCATGCGCCATTAACATGGATGTTACAAAATATGGATAAAAACGATAGAATTACGCGGTGGGGTCTTAGTCTGCAAAGATTTCAATTTCAGACGGTCTATAGACCCGGAAGGAAACAAGGAAATGTAGACGCCCTCTCCCGAATGCACTGTTTGTTTTTTTCTAGATCGCCCGGGGTCGGGGCTGATCTCAGGGGGAGGGAATGTAAGAGGACACGGGGAAGGGTCATCTCTAACAGGTACTTCCGAAACGAAACGCTGAAAATGCTAGAGATGGACCTTAGCGAGATGGCTGACAAAAAGAATCAGCTGACCAGTAGATGGAAAGGGTCTACCTTAAGAGACAACGAGACACAGCTGAGACGCATCAGGAACCGGGATATAAGTGGCCCGGAGGCAGTGAACAGCGCGGCAGCCGGTAAGGTGAATGCGTTTTGGAGGAAAATAGTGGAAAGAGGTGGATGTTAAGGATCTGGCTAACGAACGACTGCAAGGAGAAAGGCTTATGATTTTGATCGTGCACGGATTGGCGTGGCGTGGTTTTTTATTTTAAAGGAAACAGGAGTAGAAGAGATAGATAGATATATATGTATGTATGTTTTTGATGTTTTCCTTGTTTGTGAAATACATATACACACGCACGACACTAACATAAACACACCTCATAATAAAAGAGCAAAGCATTAAGTAGCAGAATTTAAAGGACGTTGAGACCCGAGAATCGCCCTGATTGAGCTCAGTGCGTGAGTCCACCCCGGGGCAAAAGCAGCGATGCTGGCGTTCTGGGGATGGTGAATTACTGATCAAGAAAGGGGGTTTTCGAGGTCTCGTTCCTTACCTGTGAACAGTGCGGTGTAAGTCCTCTCTAAAGTCTCTGAGAGGTATTTAGATCTGGAGGTAACAGACGCCCTTGGCTGAATGAGTGCAGGAATGCACAGGTTTTTCAAGTGAAAGCATCCCCTTACTGTATGAGCTGTTACCTCACACACGACAAAAGTAAAAGAGACCGAACATGTGTGCTAACTGATGGTTTGAGAAAGTGGTGGAAGGGTCCGTTTATATATCGGAAAAGAAGGAGAAAAATATGGGAAAAGCTGAGTTTGTCAGAGGGAATTTGGGGCGAAGACGCCTGTAAAGAAACCATATGAGTATTGATTGGCAAAAGCACAAGCATGTAGCTCCCACCCTGGTGCACGGCCAGCACCAGTGGTGGCAGATACATGAGAAAAAAAAAAAAGAAATTGGGATGTGACTTAAAAGTGTGTTTACGGGGAAAACAAAAACCCGGAAGAAAAGATACTTTACTCGCTACGAAAGAGTATAAACAAAAGCGAAAAGAGGCAGAGCAGGAGAATCAGAAACTAAAAGAAGAATTAGTTCCTGGTCGCACTGCACTAGTTAATGTGTTATATCCTGCTCTCCCATAGGGGAACAGACAGGCAGGAAATGGAAATAATTGGGATCAATTCCCACAGTGACCATATGGAGACGGGGGGTCTGAGTGGGATGACACCTGGTACGAGTGTGATAGAGACGGAACAGGAACTCCCTTAAACAGAGGGCGCCCGCAGACCTGTACTCTCACCCTAAGTGGGAGAGGGCCTGATGTAGCGGGGGCTGGCGCTGTTGATGACAGCGTCACTCTAAGTGTCTAGCACCCCTTCGAGGGGGTCTGCACTCGCACCTACCTTCCCTGATTCCCCCATACGATCAAATCCAAAACCGTAAGATATTGACCGGTGGGCTAAAGTACCGCACCCGAAATTAGAAATGCAGCGAACCTGGAGTGCGCTTCAGGAATTAAAAGGATTAATGTAGAAGTAAAACAAGAAGACAGCACATTGTAGTACGAAGAGAAAAATATATTCTCGATGTGTATGTGTGTTTTATGAATTTGTGTGCCGGCATGTATGTGTGTAACTGTGAGTTTTGGTATACTAAATGACGGTGTGAGTGTGTTTAGCCAGCGGGACTGGCTAGAGACGTAACTAAAGAGACTTGACGAAAATCAACTTAAGGAGATTGGAAAATATAAGAGCGTCTGAAACGTATAAGTACAGTACAGGTGGACGTAAAAGTAGTTAAACAGTTTTTGTATTTTTATACAATTAGTTGCAATAGTGGAAACAATTTGGTTTTATTCGAATGTCTCGAAACCAGACATGCTGAAACGCTGTAGGTTTAGAATCGAGACTGGGGAGAATAACGTCTTGTGAGAAGATCTGTTTACCTAACGATTAGATCCTGCAAATCCCTTGTAGCCTCCCTAAGTCTGTCCCAGTCCAGTGGTTAAAAATGTACTGTTAATGGAGTGTTGGTTTCTCTGTTAGGGGATACTGGAGCACTACTGTCATGCTTGTTTCACTCCTCTATTCAACAGTGTGCTATAGATTAATGTATATGGGAAGACGGCAGGAGGCCACAGGAGAATTGGGACAGCAAGTTTTACTTGCTGAGTACCAGATTTTAATGGGTGGTTATATCCCAGATCTATTGGGTTGGAATATTATGCATTACAAAGAATGACTATCCAGAACAGGGTATCACGTGGCTTCAACTGACTGTGATCACTCAGTATGTTGATGGTATTCTGAGTGCTTCCCCTGACGAGGAAACCCACAAGTCTGAGTTGCTTCAGCTTTAGAGTGTCTAATAGAAGCAGTTATGATAAGGCCCTTTTGTGTCTAGCATTGTGACATTTTAACAGGGCCTGGGTGCAATGTTTTTACGGGGTGCACAACTCTTAACAGATCTGCTTAAGGGGGGAGTGCAGAACAAGGACAAGATTGCCTTGGTTCCAGCAGCAAAAGCCGCCTGTAATAATTTGAAACAAGCTCTCTTACAGGTGCTGAGACTGGGGTTTCCTCAGAGGGATCAACCATTCTTTGTATGTAAGTGTGGAAAAAGGGTTCTGGGCAGCTGTGCTGACGCAGGAGCATGGAGGTAGGCACTATTATACCATTAGATGCTGTAGCAAAAAAGTGGGGGACTGTGAAAATGTAATACTGTTTACTGATGGGTCCTCTCTGATGCATGAGGGAGAACAGAGAACAGGCTGAGCTGTTACAACAGAATTCAAGGTGCTAACAATTGGAAAAATGCCCCTCCACTGCCTCAGCGCAGCAAGCCAGTTAAGAGCACTGATGGGAGATTGTAAAAAGAAAGATGTTAAAGGGTTACTGTATATGTACTGTATATAATGTATGTATTTGTTGCATGTAGGCCACAATTCTGGATGGCTATGGAGAAATAGGATTCTCTCACAACGGCAGGGACTCCAGTTGAGAATACTGGGCTTGTCTCTGAACTGATTTGTAGTTTTACAGATGCCAACAGAAGCAGCTTGAGTAAGGTGTAAATAACACAATAAATAAAGAATTCCAGTAACTCAAGGTAACCACCATGCAGATGCAGATGCCAGACGAGCGGCACTGGGAAAGCGGGAGTCTGAGACTCCTGTGAAACCTCTATTGGGAAAAAGGGAGTATTCAGGTTGAGGCCTTTAATAGATGTTTAATAGTGGTTAGAACAAATGTGTAAAGAATGTGGGGTTGTATGATGATGGGATGTGGGCTGGCACATACCCAAGTGTATGCCAAAGATGATCCCGTGGTACGGACTGTCCTGCCCCTTGGATACTGATCTAGGGGCATACTACACTGGGAAGGTGTGCCAGCCTCACTAGGGGTAAGTTGGAAGTCACATTGCCCCATCACCCACAGTCTGAAAGACCAACTAAGGAAATATCAACTGAAGGAACACCGTGGGTAGATGCTCTACCTGCAGTCCTGTGCGGTTTGCGGGCTGGAGCAAACGGAACTGTGAGACTGAGCCCATTTGAGATCATCACGGGCAGCCAAAGAAACTCCCTGGAGGCCAAGTTTGACTAACGCACTGATGAATTTACTAACTCTCTATTAAAGTGTTGTAGGTTTGTTAACTGAAGCGGTGCACAGGGCTCGTGAACAGGTGCCGGACACTTGGGGACCTCCAGTAGAGGGGAGACACGACCGGATACCTGGCGAGTGGGTGTAGGTGAAGAAGAGATACCCTGCCAGACGTTGCAATCCTGCTGGGAGGGACCATATCAAGTGCCACCAACTACTGACTGTGCCATCTGAGTGACAGGATGAGATCGCTGGATCCGCGCATCGCACTTTCACCGACCCACGGCACCAGAGACTGAGTGAACAGAAAGAAGGATGTTGTTACCGTTTCTGTGTCTGATGCTTCCTAAGACCAACAGTGTGCTTGTTAGGCCTGAGGAGCATTACTGGGAATATGGTATCAATACATTCCGGGTGTTGGCATATCTATTCAGCCAAAAAATTATAATCGGAGTTGGGTCAATATTACTGTTCCAAGATCCTGACGATAGATCTCCACATGGCTGAGGTCTGCGTTTGGGTCCTGGGGTAGGACTTTATGTATTTGTAGGATTAGGATTGTTTTATGTGTATAATTGTAACTATCACTTGTACAAAACATGTATCACATCTTGCTATAACCGTGGAACGTACAATGTCATGGCAATACATACCTGTTCGCCAAGAAAGGAAAGATCTGCCCTGACATTGTATGTATAAAAATAGGCTACACTGACGTATGCCATATTTTATAAGGGGGGAATGAAGAAAGATGTGAAGACGGGGGATGGAATTTAATCCTTTCTGTAGGGGGTTTAGACTTCTAAGTCACAAGCTGGGGTTTATGGCAGGAAAGGGGGTTAACTGATAAGGATTGCAGATGCAAGCTAGGAACCCCCCTGGGTGTAATCTTAAACTGACCATTTGTCCAGAGCATCGTAAACTGGCCAAATACCATGAACCCCCCTCTTTACCATCAGACCGAGTGACGTCAGAAACGGAGAAGAAAACACTATATAACCCAAAAGTTTGTACCAGTACGTTGAACAATACTTCGGTTTTGTTGTTTCTTGCGGGAAACAAGACTTCGGCTTTATTGTTCCTTGCATGCAATAAACTCATCTGTTTTACTTCATCTCGGGATCAAGAACCTTATTTCTTCTGTTACAACAATTCTAGAGTAAGAAATGTGTTTCTATTATCACAAATGGAAGTAGAATTCTTAACAGCAACTGAAGTGAATTAATCACGTATGATAAATGTTATTACAAATAAACATAAGTTCTGATAGGTTTAAGTAATAGGTTTAATAGTACCCCCTGTGGTATTATCAGCAATTAATGTGGGAAGAAGATGCTGTTTTTCTGAATAATAGGAGCCTGGACCAGTCTATTGCAGGATATGTTTGCACTGTAGGTCCTGAGTCATTGTATAGTGTCTAAATTAAACCTGTAGTTTATTTAGGTTTTTATTTCATAGAGGTTGCATAGCAACACTGTTTAGTGAAATAAAAATGAAAACGGTTTAATAAACAGCATCCTACAGCATCCTGGCACCATCATAAAGACATTTTTAAAAAAGGAAACTTGTAAACCTGCCCGTAAATCTTGATTTTACAAAAGCCATTTACAGTTTCTGAAGCATTCATTTTTCACATGAGGTTTTGTGGCCATTGAAACTATTTATTCCATCCCACCACAACTTAGGCAACATGCTTCCTTCACTCAGTCTCGAAAAAAACTGATCATATCTTTCACAGTCAGAAACCTAGAAGCTCATTCAGAATGTGGCCTTAACTTCGATACAACAAGCATGGTAAAGGTTCATTATACTATATTGAAAGCACCCTCACTCTTGGCCTCTCTGCCAATTGACCACTAAACTACACTTTCAAGTTCTATCAGTTCTCTCTGGCTTGCCATCAGTCTGCTGCCTTTCTAACAGAATTCGGGGGTTATTCATAAAAATGACTCTGTTATACTACGGTGGTTAAGGCTGTAACTTTCTTGAAGCCCTGTTTTCTGATTTATTAACAGGGTTTACTTGAAACTACTTCTACGTTGAATTATGTCTCATAATGAATTGCAAATGCTACATTTTTCAGAAGCACTTGCAGAAGAACATCCTAGACTGGATTACTGTATTGCATTGCTTGCTGGAGTCTCAGAGAATACTGTCAACTTCATTACAACCATGATTCACACTCTACATTTGCTTTATGTTAACTTGATTTAAAATTATTTTAAAATCCGTCACTTGATTAATTAGTCACGTAAATAACCTGGGTTCCTGCTATCCCCAAGACTTATAGACTTATAGATAATATTCCATCCCAGCATCCTCACTAACTGGATCTGGTTTGCTATGTTTTTGGAAAACAAATAATTTCTCATAATTTTATTTATGTCCACTGTAGCGGGGAGGCTTATTAATAAGAAAGAATTAAGTGTTCTGAGCCTTCCCAAATGAGGCCCCATTTCTCTGTTCATCTCTGTGGTGCAGCCACAGAGAAACTATTCATGCAGGCTGATTTAAGGTTTCCTAGGACAGCTCCCAAAGGGGGATGCACTTAGCTAAGCCTGGCTATCATGATCAATGGTCATCCATTGGCGCCTATCTGTCTAGGGAGTGCCAGATGGACATCTGGACTGCATTCCTAGGTGTCAGGAGTAAGTGACTCATATCTCACCTTGATCAACCAATCAGGGACTGGTAGGGCCGAGTAACCCACGTGGGACTCTGATGCCCATGGAACTTTCAGCCAATGAATGAGCTGAAGTTCCTCCAGGTAAAAACAGGCAACACAGAGAGCCTGAGAGATTCAGTAAGATTCAGAGGGATTCAGGAGAGAATTCTGTGGACTATTCTAAAGGGAATTCAAAGGAGAATTCCAGGGCAGGACGGCCCAGGAGCAGAAGGCTCCCAAGGGCAGGACATTCTCGTAGCGCGCCTCCTGACCATCCTGAGACTCAGCCCGGACAACCACGGAACGGCCAGTGTGTCCAAGGGCCAGAACTTTCCTTTGTTCTAAAAGTCTAGAGCGGAGGTTGCCAGAGAGTAACCAGAGGATCCACCCGAGGTTAGCACCAGCAGCAGGCCTCATGAACAGGTCAGAACTGTGGACAGCTGAATCACTATTCAGAACTAGCTCTTCATCAGGAACGAACCGGTCCTCTTCCTGACTTGCTGGGACCCACAGTCATCTTTTCTCCTGTGCGCAAACTTTGCTAGTTAAAGCCAACACTAACTAGCCGGTCAGTGAGCATTTGCAGCGCACCGTCGCAAGCCGCACAGCACAGCCTGGCACCTAGCCAGAGAGCGCGGATTGGACAGCAACAGCCTGCAACTGTTTCTTTGTGCCCCCAGGAGATCTGAATCCCCAGAGATTGGATGAGTATTCAACTTCAATGCATTACAGCTCGAGAATTCAATTGTTATCCCAACCAGTTGATATCAATTTAATTCCTAAGAGTTATGTACTTGTTTTGAGTATCTAATGTAGAAGTTATAACCAAGTTCATTTACGAAACGGTCTAAATGAATGATGAACGTATGTCCTCTTGATATATGTAACACTTCATAACTGTCTGAATATATACCTTTTGTATTCTGATAACCCTCTCGATAAGATCTGTTAGTTTTATATGCATATTTTATGTATTAATAAATGTATCCT
The DNA here is from genome assembly GCF_059453375.1 of Lepisosteus platostomus. Taxonomy (NCBI): domain Eukaryota; kingdom Metazoa; phylum Chordata; class Actinopteri; order Semionotiformes; family Lepisosteidae; genus Lepisosteus; species Lepisosteus platostomus. The sequence continues at coordinate 43,685,274 of NC_142613.1, forward strand.
CGTATATTAGTACCTGTGTGTGTGCGTTGTTTGAGTTATGTCGCATGGTTGGATTCTAAAGCCATCAAAAGAATCAACTTTGTGATTTACTGCTACAATTAATAATTGTTCCAGTAAATGCCCAAACCCTACAGAACTGGTGCCTTCAGAGAGCCACTACATTTACATTTTGGCTATGGCAACGTTACACCACATAACACTATACATTGTGAAGTATAGTAAGTCTTTCTACAGTTACATGCCCAACTGAGAACATCCTATACTGTATGTAAGGCTGTATGAGACGCCCATTCTCTGCCTGCATTTAAAACTCATTTGCTATTTTGTATGTTCGTCAGGGTCATCATGCATTATTTTACTTTATTTATTGTTGTTTCTCAGTTATTGAGATTATATTTTGTACATTGATACAAAGTCTTGACATGAAAAGTTTTATATTAAATTATTAGTAGTAGTTTGTAGTTCATTTTATAAATCTGTGTTTTAGCAATACAATATTGTAAAGATTCAAATGTAAAATTGTATTTAGAAAATACATTATTTATCCAGATACAGCAATTGCCAAAATTAAATAAAATAAATTGATTGATTAATAGCTTTTGTTTTATCTGAAAAATTTGGATATAATACTGAATATCTTTGAGTGGTTGGTTAAAGAGAATAAATACATTTGTGGTATGCAGACAACTTTTCTGTCAACATTCAATGTGTTCCAGAGGTATTAAGTTCACTCACCTGTATACGAAAGACAGGTGAGATTCTCTTGGCAGGTATTACTGTACTGCTACTGAAACTATTTCACAATCTACCTTCACCTGCTTCATACTTATAGGGGTGGTGGTCTTTGATGATTTTTGGAAAACAAATCATCTTTCATAATTTTACATTTTTCCTGGCCCCTGATGAAGCTGTTTACTGACACACACAAAAACATACCCCTATATGTCTTCTAGAGAATAATGTCATTATTTGCTGCAGTGATTGCGAAGGCCCTCACTGAACCTCAGATCAAAAATCAGATTATTTGCCCATGGATATTAATATTGTTTAAAAATCTAGATTTCCTGTATAAATACAATATTATTTTTTTCCAATGTGTCCACCTGGAAAATGAGTGTTACTCCGACTAATTTTGGTATTGCTCCTTCTCTTAGGAGTGTGTTTCTCCAATAGTTACAGTATATCAAATGAAATAACTGTGAAAAGATGCTTGCAAATAAGTTCAATAAGGATAGAAGCTTCTGCTGTACAACAGAAGCAGGGTTTCCCATTTGTCTTTGACTACTCCTGATGTGTAGTGATTTTGTTGATAATTTTGTAATGATATGTGCTGTATCTTCATTTTCATCTGGAGTTTAATTCCAACATCCCATACACTTTTTTGTGCAAGTAAAATATATGCCTGACAAATTGAGCCTGACATTGCATGGAAGGAAAAAGATGTTACAAGTATACTGCAGCATAATGAAAAGAAAAACACAATGTTTTCTTTAAATAAAAGTTAAAAATAGGTTTCATAAGAAGTCAACCTTATCTGGATGAAAGCAACCACAAAATACCACATCATTTAAATTTTCTATAGAGTCTTTTGTCACCCTCCAGACACAAAATGTTTATAAACAGTGGTGTGACTCGTCAGAGCTTATTTTGCAAAACTCTCATTCTCTAAACCACATAGAATCGTTTATTCATAGTGCACATTTCTGAAATGGTTGAATGTCAAACTAAAGAAATTTATAGAACATGTTTACCAAACTTTTATGAGTTCCATTCAGTTCATTTTTACGTTATATTATATTATATTATATTATATTATATTATATTATATTATATTATATTATATTATATTATATTATATTCATGGAGAATGTATACTGAACTACAGCTGAACAAAATATTTCTTATTAAATTATAAATTACTAGTTAAAAGTAAAATGCCTTTTAAACTATTTTTGGTGTGATAAAGATACAGTATCTACAAAACCTTATAGATACCAACCTAGGGAGGAGTTAATATTAATATCTGCATTTGGATTTAATTGCAGAAATATATCACTCACATCGATAGATGGTCAGATAGTGCAGTTTTTGTCTATCCATGTTCTTACATCCTCCCATGTGTTATCTATGACTAAGTTCCTGAAACACTCTGTCCTGCGATGTGACTTTGTGTTATCTTCTTGGATTTATTTAAGAACAAAATCAGAACAAAGTCTGAATTGAAAAATAAAACCATTTCAGCAGTTTAATATTTTTATTGTTTCATTTAGCTATTCCATCAAGACTTAAATGCGTCTCAGTTGCACATAAGCTTTAACTGATGTATTATAAAGAAAGTTTCTTTTTTTCTGCTTTTTTATTTTATTTTATTTTATTAATAATGTTATAGCATGCTGGTTAAGAAAACATCCCATATAGCAATCTACTAACAGCAAAGTAACTGTTTTTCTCATTCACAGCTCACCATGAGGATAGGATGTTTCAGAATACATCTTACATTGGTTATAATTTGTAATGTAGTATCAATTAACTGCCACAAATAGCATATTACTATCAGATGGTGGTAGTAAAGCAAAATACTTCCCAATGGAAAACAAAATACAATGAAAGTATAGGATCAATTTTAAGGGATGTATCACTTTAGGTGGGAAAATTCTACAACACGAACAGAAACAAGAGATAAATAAATTCTCATTTTGTTCACATAAACACTGATTAATTGTTAGATCATACATTAACAAGTCATTGAAGTCAATGAATGTCAAGGAAAGGATATCATTTGTACCGTAATACAATTGAGAGTGTCCTGACCAGTGGTATCACGGTGTGGCATGGTGGAGCCACAGCACAGGACAGAAAAGCCATACAGAGGGTTGTGAGGTCCGCGCAGAAAGTCATTGAGATCAAGCTACCCTCCATCGACCAGATATATCTTGACTGCTGCCACAACCAGGCTCAAGCTATACTTTGGGTCCCAATTGACCCTGGCCACAATCTGTTTTCACCCCTGGGTTCTGGTAGAAGGTATCACAGCATCAGAACACAGACGAATAGATTCAAAAACAGTTTCTTCCCCCAAGCAGTCTGCATCATAAACAGCTCAAATAATCACCTGCACTTTAAGGTACTGCACTGTTTGCACTATGTCCTGTCTTGGCTGTATTATAATGTCTATTGTCTAAATGTATTGTCCGTGTCTGTTTGTCATTTGTGCCTATTTTTTTTCTCTACTGTTAATGGGTACAGTTGAATGAGCAAGCATTCCAATACACTTGTCGTATATGGCAAATAAAGAAATCTTGAGTCTTGAATATATAAAGGTATATTTATCTATATTTGTTACTACACAGTGAAATAACCTCGTCCTCCCAAGCCTCCACCTGCTTCCTTAACTTGTAGGCCAATATAATGACTCCCTACCCAGGGTTTGCCTCCAGTCAGGCCAATGAAGTACTAGATCAATAACCACAGAAAAACATGGGAGCATAAATCACTATGTTAAGCCTTCACTCCTATGGTATGTACACAACAATATGTAGATGTACACAGGAAGACTGTTTAAATCCTGATCAAAATCCCCTTGTCAGGTGTGGTGTACACAAATCATTTAATTTAGATTTAATGATTTACAGGAATCTTTTTTGCTACCATAAACTGGACAAACAATTCAAATAGTGAGGCAATTGCTCTTAATAGAGGAGATCCTTAGACTGTGGAGAGGAACTAGAGCAGATTTAACATATATATTCTGTACTAACGAGACTTTTCAAGTGTTGCTTAGCAGCACAGTGACACAGCAGTAGTCACTTATTGAAAGAAAGTCTCTTCTTTTGAAAGTATCTGTCTTACTTAATGTGACAAGCAACCCAGGCTACCTTGTGTGAGTTGCCTCCTTTTCCCATGCTGCCTGTCATCCTGAAGACTCTAAATGAGTTAAGTTGCATGCTGTGTTTCAATGCCTGACAGAGCAAACTATCCTCAGCACTGTAGAGACATACTGTATCCTCAAGTGACTAACCCTCACCCCCTGGGAATGAGTATTTTGTACCCTGCTAGTATTTCTTTTTACACTGTAAGCAGTTCACTCTGCTCCTTTTATGAATGTGACCAAGCTAAAGACTCTTAAGTGACTTTCCTTTCTGCATTAAATCCTTTCATGGATTGTAATTTCCTACATGCAATAACGATCTTGAACATAAGTCATTTCTTAATTTTTACAATTACTGCTTGATAACTAAAGGCTGAGACTACAAATTTAAGATAAGTAATTCTGTAAAAAGCCTCATGTCATTATGTTGTATAATATCAGAAGTTTTTCATGATTGTTGTTTCACCTCCTGCGAGCAAACTGCTTAAGCGTGATGCATTCATGAAAACAGAAAATTAAGCTTCGTTCATTGTTTTATTACTTTCATTCATTTATTAACTGAAAAATAAGGATAAAATATGTATGCACACTAAACATGTAAAGTACGTGATATTTGGATCTATATAAAAATATACATAAGTACATTTTTTCAATTCACATAATATATATAAGAAAATCATGTAGTTTTTTTGCGTTTTTAGACATTTAAAAAATGAAATTTCAGCATTAATCACAGACCATTTGTTACACAGTCAAACTACTGAAGCTAAACAAGCTTAATTGAAAAAAAGACAGTGGGAAACAAGACAGTGGTCATTATTCTGCAATAACAAGGCAACGTACCACACAAAACAGCCTCCTTGTTTCATAGTCAAGTTGCTCAAGAGTGCCATCTAGTGGTATTGTAGCTTTAAAAACATAAATCAGGTGTAATATTGTAGTTTTTAAAATTATTTTGATTCATTCTTTACTTTTTTGAGATGTTAGGAATCTCTGCATACTGTTTTTTTATGTCTAATTGGTGTATTTTTGATTCATGATTAGGAAGCTATGCACTATAAGTGGAGGACTTGAAAAGTATATAAACAGCTAAAAGTGTTTTCAGTTAATATAGATGAGATTAAAGTCTGAGTTAGAGGCAAAACCAAGAGCATGAGTCACAAAGCAACTGTTCTAGTTAACTGGACTGGCTGGGTTTGTGGTTATGAGAAATGGCTCTAGCTTTTTTGGTGTTGGTTTAAGAGTAAAATAAGCCATTATTTTTACCTTTCATTATCATCAACAAACGGTACCATTGCAGTCAAAGTGCTAAAGAACTCAACATTTAAATAGTTTTCTCATTAGTAAACTATGGTTTCACAAGAGTAGAGTCTTGAAGGTTTCCTTGTTTTGATGTGACTTAAGGCACTTAAGAAAAGCATTTTAGCAGAAATTGGATAGAAATGAAGCATTTATTTAAAAATTCAAGTAATTTCAATGGGCAGCACAATGGTTAACATTGCTGCCTTGCAGTATTGGGGCACTGAGTTCAGTTCCTGGGGTGCTATCAGTGTGGAGTTTGCACGTTCTCCTAGTGTTTGTGTGGGTTTTCTTTCACAATCCAAAGGTAGGTTAATTGCCTTAGGTATAAAATTGGCCACCTTGCACCTAGTGCTTCCAAAGATAGACTCTGGGCCAATGTGATCCTGAAACGGATAAGTGGTCATTGAAAGTGACATGATGTGAATTCAGTTTAATTGGGATATTCATACTCTGCTAACATAATCTTGTTTTTCCAAACATTTAGACTATTCCAGGACTTGTATGTATGCTTTTATTCTTGAATAAGTACCTAGCCTCAGCTCAGGTATACTTTCTATTGACATACAGTAATTACATTTTTGTTCATGTTCATTTTTACATGTTCAAGCTAAAAAACACACATTTTGTCCTTTAAACTGAATGTTCAAGGGTCTAAGGTTTCTCTGTGTTGAAGTGGTTGATCGAATGGGGCTTCAATATGATTTACAGCATGAAATTCATATTTACACTGGACTGCTACTGCACCATGAAACAAACAGTTTCATCTTACCATCATCTGTTGATTTACAACAGTTATTTATGGGTAGTACTAGCCTTTGGATGAATCTCTGCAGGTGTGGATTCCTTTCTTCCAGCATATGTATTGCACCTGCAGTGCTGATGTGTCTGTGTCACTTAACACTAGAGCAGAGGAGCTCCTTGTTCAGACAGCAGCTGGAGCACAGATAGGTTCTGTTCTGGGTGTGCTTAAAATCATTTTACTTCCATCTGATCAATTTACATAAGACTCAGCTTTAAAGCTAAATACACACAGACAAATGCATGTGAGTACATTTATACACCGAGACCTATCCCTTATTATATCCTCACAACATCTCTATCGGTTTTCTCCCGATGGGTGTTACCCATGCTCGATGGATCAGCACTGCTAAGCTAATTTAACTATACTGAAAGTTTAATTGTAAAACATTTTTTGTTGTTAACTTAAAAATAGTGATATAGTGGTGTTGCAAACATTTTAAAAGTTATACAATAGACAAAATGGAACAAGATGTAGCCTGAATAGGTGCTGGAAGGTCTTTTAAAGGTTTTTAAAGATGCAGCAATCCTAATGCATTTGGGCATTGTGGTTCCACTACAAGGGAGCTAGGGAGAAGAATGAGCATGAGAGAGACAGGAGACTAATGAAAAGCTAAAAGCTAAAACAGCTACTCTACTGTAACTGGCCACAGAAGACAGACAGAAACAATGAGAGTGGGTTTATGAACTGGTGATAGGACTACATTTAGACATGAAACTATCAACAATTCATCACACAGATTTTACCTCATCTACAGTATAAACACGAGTAATCTAGCAGAAACAATAATGTCTCAAAAGTACTGTATATAATAGTATACACATTTTTGCCACAAACAAGACAAGAAATAATATAAGAAGCATTATTTCTGAGCTTCCTTCCAAATGTTTTTTTATGTATGTGAAATGGAATGTTTGGTAACCTATTCAGCAGTTTATTCACTATATCACAGAGGCAAAGCAATCAAGATCTAGTGATCCACAACACTGACTTTACCTTTAATTAACTTTAAAAGTTGTAAATCAAGGCATTAGTAACCCAATGGTCCCTGTGCTCATGAATACAACAGTGAGTGAAACATAAAAAATATATAATGTAATCATAATATTATAAAAAATTTTCAAATATGAAAATACACAGAGTATTCTTAGTAGGGCTTTTATGTTTTAAATATTTTAACATATTTTGCAGGAAGTTTGCGTGTAAGTTTAATTCATGCTTTGTATTCTTTCACTATGAGCACCAGATTTGGATACCAGCCTGCACTAGTTCTAATTAATACATTTAATACTAATTTATACATGGACGCTGCCTTAACATCTGAAGTGTGGTGCACTGTTCTTCTCTTTTTTTATTCTTCCTTCAGTTACAAACAAGTGATTGCTGTGCACTACTAAATTTCAATTATTTACAGTAGCAAGTACAGTGACACAACTTAAAGTAATTTCTTACCAACATTTCAGGTTAAAAACAGGGTGCTTAATGTTTTCAAAACTCTATTTCTGTGTGTCCGTACATAACTGAAGGCTACCTTCAGCAGTGCCAACAAAAACCCGTTGTAATTAAATACTGTAGTCTTTTGGGTAGTCTGTGAATAAACCTATCACAATGTGGTGGCAAACCCTTAAAAATATCTTGGATAACTTCAAATGTTTTCAAAGAAGTTGTTTGTTTGTTTACGTGGGGAAAGATCTCTAAGCACCTTGGTGCCATAAATTCCACTCTAAATGCATAATCACACAGACATAAAAAAGAGCCTAAACACAAATATTATTTGTATTTTGTGTGAGTGAGTGTTTGCAGCAAGGGATGAGGCAATGTTTTTCACTAAGCACAAGCACACAAAACCTTGACATCAAACTGAAAAATAAGTAAAATGAACTTAAAGTGTGGTTTGTGTGCAACAGCAGAAAACATTTGGGTGGAAAGGTGGGAGGATGCATTTGTCTCTGTCTGGTTGTATCTTTTGTTCACCTAAAAACATTTGTTTTCCCTTGGGATTTTTTGGGTTTATTACATTGTGGTAATATTTTTCCGGATTCAAAATGAACATGACTGGAAGAAAGAGATATTTAATTAGCAAGTGGTAACATGTATACTTTTGTTTTGATTTAAATGAGCAAGTACAAGTGAATTTTACCTAATTTTTATAGCCATTCATCAATGTATTTAAATTAAAACTACACCCTATTGCAAAACCCATATGTGAGAAAGAAAACATTAAAAGTTACTACTAAAATAGTTACTACTATTTAACCAGATCTTTTCGCTCAAGTGTCTTAACCTGATCACCTTTGGAAGACAATTATTCCAGTAGGTAAGAATTCTAACTTATTTTGCCTTCCTTTCCATGGAGTCCCAAAGCCTCCAAAGACTCCATCCATCCAGTGAACAGTAAAAAATATAAATGACTTGAGCTCTAGGTTGCACACAAAAAGTGGGCCCATCTCAAACTCAATTCATTTTATTTTTGTATATGTATTGTAGGTCACCTGTATATCATACATACTATATATAGTATATTCTACTCTATGCAATATGCTTATCCTATTTCACTGGGAACACAGTTTTATGAGGGTCACAAGTGGTTTTGATAGTCTTCAGGACATACTGTATGTCTTCCTTTTTCAAACTAGAATGACTGACTTACCAAACCTAAATTGCAATGTTTTATGTTAAATGTTAAAGATTAATGTTCAATAGAGTAATCTGAAAATTGTCTCGTAATAACAAAGTTAAAATAATGTTAAAGCAACTATCTAGCTTAAGAACGTTCCATGCACAATTAATATTATTTATGATATTATCTCCTCTTAATCAGATGGACAGCTTGCTTCCTTGACGCGTCATTGGATTGTCTTCCTGACACATCAGTAGATGTTATTATTTGCTATTATTCAATCTGCTGCTGTCCTGAAAAACAAACGGTTGTACTTTCCTGTTGCTCCCTGATTTACAGCACGCCCTAATGGCAGGGATGTATTATTGCTTAAAAGAAAACAAAAATGAATCACTCTTTCACAGAGCTGACTTTTTACCAGTACTCCCACAGCATCAATACGATGTTATTATAGTCGTATATAACATTAACAGGATAGCATTAAACCTGCACAAATGGAGATCACCCTGAGACTAGTTTATACTGAGGTTTTAGCATTTCATTTATATGGCTGCTTCACAGCATACAGTACCATGCAGCAGTTAGCATTGTGGGCTCATTTTTGTCTAGTTATCATACCATCTTTAAAGCTTTTGATTATTTACTTCAAACATTTTGTTAAGAGCAAAAAAATCTACGTCATATTTGTTTAACAACAAAATGTAAGTCTCTTATTTTTCTTAATTTCAGTATCAGGAAATTATTACAAGGATATACGAAGATAGGACAGATTAGCAGGTTGTCATGAAATTGGACTCTAAACTGCAAAGTTTCTAAACATAATCCAAGATTCTGATAGTACCCAGATCACACTAACCACAATAAGTCAGAGTCTACATAGAAGCTCAGATAGTAAAGAGGTGATAAGTATACTAAAACTGTAGCTGTATAAATATTTACAAAGTAAAGGTCCACATACAAAAGGTTATACATTTTTGTAAGGGATTATAATGAGATCAAATAATGTACTTTTTGATTTTCACTACACTGTTTATACTAGTTATTAGAGAAAAAAAGTTGTTGAAAAGTGAAATCATAAAGTTAACATTTTCAAAACCACCATGTACTCTTAACTTTTAATGTAAAATCTTCAAACCAAAACTGATTTTCCTATCATACACGAAATATGAATATGTAAAATAATAACTCAGATTTTTCTTTTCCCTTAACATATTGTTTACAATAGAAACTACTGTATTAAAATAAGTCCAATATTTGGAGAAAAATAATACACATTCCTATAGTGACAAACCTTTTGCAACAGCATGTTTATGTCAAATGACTGCGCATTAAAAAGGGGATTTATAAAAGATGTACTGCAGATCCACAGAGTCCATATAAATAAGCTCTCAACATCATGTAAAATCTTTGGATGAAATGTAGGTGGACCTGCTTCCTTTGAGTATTCTGTTCCTAGTCATTTCCCCAGAGGATTACAGCCCTCAGTGTCTGCTTGTACTAGAATTATTGTAGAAAATTACTGACCTCAGGTCAAGAATTGTACCTATGAAAAAGCATTTTTTCATAGTGACTGGAGATTTTTGATCTCCTACAGGCAAGTCAGTTTGAAGGCCTGGGTTTTCACTAAGACCTGCAATTTAGCTTTGGACCAAAAAGAGTCTGTGGTTTCTCACCTCATATACAGTATGTTTCTTCCTAAAAGCATTAGCACTGTATTATAATTCACGGACAAGCAAAGCCTGAATATCAAATCATAAATCCTGTGTAACTGCAAAAATATTACATTGCAAAATATTAAGAATAATGCAAGCACTCAACAAAACACATATGAAACCGATAGACATTATCTTTTGAAAATGTTCATGTATTATGCAAACTCATTACAAACCAAATGACTCATTACACATGATACACAATGGTTAATGCCACGATTGTGGTTTCAAATCCTGCAGTAAAAATCTGTATCTTAAAAACTCTTAAGTGTATCTTAAAAAACAACAACAATTGATTTACTCTTTAGGTATCACGTATGAAAATAATGAAAGAAAAAAATCTATAAAGTAGGAAAAATGGCCTCAATTTCTAAGGTTTAGGCATTTTTATTTGGGCTTAGTTTGTATTTCACAAGGTGCCGGAACTTAATGTGAATGGGAGAGAGTGGATGTACGAGGAGCAGTAGAGGTACCAGAGTGCTTAACTGTGACATGTGCATAACTCTTATCATCAATGTAAGTCATTTCAATCGCATATTCAAGCCACTACTGTCCACAACATACTATACTAGCAAGGTCAAGTGAAGGGAAAGGGCGTCGGAGCCCTCTCGCTGAAGCTTCTATACCTGTATTCTCTTTCTGGTCAGAATTTCAGGACTTGAGTGAGAGGCAGGAATGTGATCATGGCAGAAAAATACACATAAACATGTAGGGGACTACTTGAGGAACCGACTGTATGCACACGACCAGCTGTCACAGTGCACTGTCCCACCTTCTTTTGTCCTTTCTCTTCCTCCTCTGTTCCAGGTCTAGTTCCAGCTTGCTTAATACTGAAAAAACACCCACACAATCTAATGTGTCACCTGCGTGGTAATGGATGGGTGTGTTGTCAAACAATGAGTCATTGGATCTTTGATGATTGTTGCCTGTCATACTGTACAGGGAAGAAAATACCTCAAAAGAAAGGGGGGGGGGAGGTACAATTAAAAAAAAACAACATACCTGACCAAAACACTGGTCAATATATGTAAAAAGAAATGCAAAATCCATCCCGTATCAATCTCATTCAAGTCCTGGCAATCTACATAAGCAGTATGAACAGCACGTCAGCAGCGCAGGCTCCACATTTATTTTAAGATGGTGCACAAATAGGGATTTTTGGGGTGTAAATATAAATGAGGAGTCAAGAAGTTAAAAATTACCAACTTTTATCTTATAATTTATAATATGAGGGTTAAATTTATTTCATATCTCTAGATTGACAGGCATAGTCCTCCAGCATAAATTAAGCACAGCCCTGTTCCAATTAAGAGATTAATCAGGCCAATTAATAAACTAAGACATTGATCAGAGCTTTTTTTAAAAAAATGTAATAGTAAGTTTTTACATAATTTTATATTTTTATCAAGACTAAATCAAGTCTTTTTTCACTAAGCCCATTATTTATTATTATGTATGTTTTAAGATTTTGTTGAGAAATGGAAATCTCATCAACAGCTTTAGATTTAAATTGCAGAATGTCATGTCAGAATGGAATCTTGTAGATAGTATTGAATATACACAAAGAATGAAAAAAATAGTTTTGACATAAGTAAAAACAAATTGAATTGAAAGTGTTGTCTGTGCTGAATGCATCAAATATACAGATTAATCAATAGATGAATCACCTAATACTCACAAATCAAATATTTAAACTGAATCACAGCCCTAATTTTTATACATTGTGGCTGTGAATACTGTTTATTTAATGCAGTCTCACAACATGACTTGTCACATGAACTAAACTTGCTCAAACTTGTTCTTTTAAACTGTTTCCTCTCTCTGGGAATAATATAAACAGGCACTTTTAACACACATAAACACATTAACTACTGAATACAATCTCTCAGCATGCAACCTAGGATGCTTCCCTATTCATCACTCTTCAGATATTTCACCAAACTTTGGGTGGTTGGTAATGGAGCACAAGTGAAAAATAAACTGGACACACAAGAACCATTTTATGGAAGGGATTCAAGAAGTTTTAGCGATTGTTGACACAAGCTGAGAAGCCTCTGCAGGCTATTTCTGAACAATCATGACCTTTCTAACTTGATGGGGAAGAGCATTCTTTTCAAAGGCAAAAACTACACACCATACTGAGTTTCAAACTGATGCTTCATAAAACTACTATAACCACTGTGAAAATACTAAAATTGAGACTAAACTCAAAGCTTGGCTGACATTAGCCATTCCTACACATTTTTATTTCTAGGATTCAGAGCCAGAGTTTTGAAGTTTACTTTTTCTGTTGTACGATTGCCTTTATCTTTTCAGACTTCACTTATAAAACTCTTTGCAGGATAAAGAAAAAGAATATCAAAGGTTGAATATGTCTTAACTCCTTTATCTTTTACAATTTTTATCAACATTTGTTAATTATTTGCTTTGTTTATAATCATTACTATTTATTATTTATTACTTTAATATTACTTATTACTACCCAGTCAAGGTGATTAAAGTTAAATTAGATAAAACTTTTATGTGTTAGTTTTTTATTAATGGCATACTAGCTCTTGATGATGGACAATCCTTGTATGGACCTAGATTGGCACTTATTACCTTCTGTCACTAATAAAGACTAATTCATGATTCATACAGGTGTAATACATGCCTTATTTAAAATACATTTATTAGCACTAAACAAGTTGTATTTAATTAATAAAATACTGATACATGTCTTACAGTTGATTCCTAAAATAACAAGCTACCAAGCTTTATGCTTAAAGATGACGTTATTATATCACAAGTCAAATGTTTTCCCAACTGGAATCAATTTAAATATCGGTATTTCCACAACATTTTACATATATTTTATAATATCCTGTACATTTTTTTTCAAAATGCTGTGAAGTACATGAGAATGCAAATAAGTCTGTCTTCACTATTGAAAAATGTCAGCAGAAAGTCCACCATTCCATTGGCAAATCTGCAGCTCCACTTTGACAATCACTGGCAGGAATTTCCTCTGAAGTGGACATGAATACCAAGGCCGATAATTTCAAGACTACGATAATTGCAAGAGCTGCTCTCATGCAGCTCATCACTCAGCAGAAAAGCCAACTAAAAATTTCATTAAAAGAGCAATTATATTAAATGCAGGCAATTAGAGCTGACTAGAATCTTAAAGTACCATTTAGCGAAGATATCTGTGTTCTATGTAGTTTCCCCCATATAATTGACAGTTTCCTTAAAAATCGTCAAAATCCACTAATGTTTAAAAGGAAGCTACTGTATGGTCTTATGCATTTGATGCATTTAACAATTTGTTTTCTTTTTGCTTTGCTTGTCACATGAACAGATTTTTACACGTTACTAAGTTTAAAAACTGACCAGACAGAAAGCCAACTATAAACAAAGAAAAAAGCTAACTTCTATAAAATATGTAGAATTTAACTAACAGCTTAATCTAACAACTAAACATTGTTAAACTGATGTAGCATCTGAAATATTCTAATTTACAGTTATGACTATAAAAGATACATTTGATAAAATCCACTTCTAAATGAACATAAGCTACTCACCAAAGAGCTCATGAAAGTACATCTTGATTAGTTTATATAGAAGCACATGGTAAGTTGCAGGCTCTAATTTTACTGCGACTTGTTTTCTTTGCCACCTAGGAAATCAATGACTTGAATAAATTCTCCCTTGTGGTCATTTCTTCTAAAACATTCTTGATATATTTTTTTACATTTTCAACCAAAAAAGTAAAAATTCCCACACAATATACTACAATATTCACATGTTAATAGAACAGGATAAGGTGCCAAAAAACAGTCAAACAAGACAAGTTTCAGTCACCAGTTTCAGATATTTAGAATGACTGATAAATGTTCAGTCACAATTAGCTAATGAGTGTTTTAATATATTTTAACACACTTTCAATCAGTCAATCCAACCAATATACTACAAATGCAAGAATAAAAATTCTAAAGGAGTATGTATGCACTAGATGGACTATATAAAACTGTATAAAAGAATATATTCTTAAGCACAGTGCCAGATTTATCTAAAATATCCAACAAGACAATAATATTAACAAGGTAATCAATCCACTAATTATAATACTGATTCCTCAAAACAAGAGTGCCGTCTTATCTTTGTTTGTTTTTTTAGTATTATGCCTTTATTTTAGCAGGAAAGTCAATTTGAGAACACATTCACATTTTCCATGATGACCTGGAGATCCATTTATACTGCACGGCATTTACCAAAGACATGTGAATGAAGTACGTTTCTCAAGGGTATTATAATAGCATTCCACCCACAACCCTCTGGTATAGAGCCCTAACCTCTATTCCATGCTGCACCCTAACGTTACCCACCCAAGTGCAGTTTACTAATTTGACGTAACATTATTCCTCAAGCATAGTGCTTCCCCAAACATAAACATTATTTACAATAGTAATTACAAGAAGTCAAGGAGCGTGCTGCCATGGGATTACTTGTACAAAATGAGACACGTGGTCATTATCTCTAATTTGGTGAACCTGTGATTGTGGAATCCATCATCACTGTTAACCATAACAACTCACTACATATTTTTCTAACAAAGACATCAATTTCAAACTGCATTTAACAATATGAAAACACATACTGTACATATGTGCATCGTTTGTTAGCCGTAACCGATCTACTATCACCTTGGGATTCCTCCACTAATGTCTATCTTTGGCTATTCTCAATCATCTCACTCCTGCAAAACTGATGACTTCTTTATGCCATTTTACCGGAGATTAGTGTGGTACTCTTGAGATCTGTTGCAGAAACAATCTGTTCTCCTTACTATTTATCCAGGCTATTTCAGTTTTAGCATCCTGACTTTGATAATAGTCTCACTCACTATTTAATGTACTCACATTAATTTATTTTCTGCCTCTTCTTGTCATTTCAAGCCTTAATATGTTTTTCTTTCTTCCTTGGGTGAAAAACAATGCAAAGAACTGATAAGACAGATAAACACCTAATCAGCCTCTTTTATAAATGACAACATCTGTAATACTGTAGGGCTACATGAGAGCTGAAAACCCAAATCAACATGGTGGGATACAATACCTCCAATCCTCCTTAGTGCCAGAAGGTTTCAAGACAGCGCAATTAGAAAAAGACTAATAAAAAGATTAGATAAATAAACCCAGCAAAGCCAACAAAACGTCTCTGATGAAAAATATATTTGCATCAAACCTGGAAGCAGAACGCTTTCAAGGCCAATAAGGTTAGGAAAGAGGTCAGAAAATGAACCTACAGAACACTGACAGTAACTAATGCTTATAAAATAAGTCTTCCCTTATAAAGTAGAGGAATTGGCATTGAAGAATGGTCTTAAGATCCTTATTTGGGTCAGTTAGTATCAATAACAAATAAAAAAAGGATAAGAAAAGGCTAAAAAAGAAGACTTAAACGAATAGGAGTGCTTTGGAAGATCGCACATGGTCACACAATGTGTGGTGCCTGAATTAACATACAGTACTATATAAGAACAGAAGACAAGATACAGATATGCATCTGCATATATTTAAGTTTCAAATTGTGACCTTGTGTTCTTATTCTATTGAGACAAAATAATTTTGTGGGTTCACCCTACGTTTTTAAAAAATAAAGAATCACCAATTATTTTTGTTTTTCATGCATAATTTAAAATAGCCAATAATTTGTACAGGTATGTCTCAGCTCACTGCTATAAGTCTTGCCAGTGTAGGCAGACTTCTCTGACACACCCACTTTTGAGGTACTCGTCTTTTATACTGTACATCACAGGCAGCACAGCCCCAAACCAGAGGTTTAGTACAGTACATACTGGAATGACTCAGGGGTTGATGTGTCATTGCAAGCAGAGAAACCCAATTAATCCCACCCTACCCTCAGTGTCCAATTGTGCAGTCCTGTTTAGGGAATCATGATCTCATTCGTCCCGTGACAAGACAAGGATTCAAATCTATGCCATACCTCCACCCATCCATCTTCTAACGACTTTATCCAGAACAGGCTCTGGTTCCCCAGCGACGCTATCTTGATAAGCAACAGGCCCAATGCAGGATGGAACACTAGTCCGTTGCAGGGCACACACAAACACACAATCTCACACCAGGTCCAATTTTCCCAGAAGCCAATTAACTTACTGTCTTTGGAATGTGGGACGAAACCATAGCACCCAAAGGAAATCCGCACAAACTCCACATAGATACCCCAGGAACTGAGATAGCAATGCTAACCACTGCATCACCGTGCCACCCAAAACATAAAAAATACAAACCAAAAGAAATGTTGGAAATTACTTGGTAATATTTCAGTACAGGAGCTGAATATCTTGTATAAATATGACATTGGAACCAGTCGGGTTAGGGCAAAGTTCTATAGAGAAAACCAAAAACATTTCCACTTGTATAGAAGGGGAGTGGATAAGGAACACAGCAAAGAGTAAGGTAATTATGAACATCTACCTACAAATATTGTAAATACTAGGAGCAAGATATAGAAAACAGTTTTGTAGCAGGTAATGGTGATGTAAATGGAATTTTTGAAAATGCCTAAAGAGACTGATGCTGTCAAATATGACATTAGTGGAAGAAGTATAGTACTATACATCAAAAAAGAGCATTCAGACAGAAAAATAAAGGTCTCAAAATGTAAGTCAAATGAGTCAAATGTAACTAAAACACCTATTAGCAACCTGCATAAGCATGTACTGCATAGCTGAGCTTGTAAATAGATAACTCATAGAAAAACTCTTGACAGCCAAGTTTATCAGCAGGTACGGAACAAAGAGCAAGAGTTTTGTAGACATCTATCAAACTGGAAGACATTTCCTTGTTGATTTAATAATAGCTGGATCCTGAAAGATTAGCTATATTCCTTTCTCTATTATCAACTGTATTTATCATAACCTCCATTCTAATGCCATTTTTTAATTCAGCAAATATTCTATATTGTATTAAACTTAGAATATATGGAGCACACAATACTGCATATGATACATACAGTATACTATCAATTGTAATCACTCTTTTTCATCATTTGATTTTTCATCATAGTAATCATCATCCTTATAGACTGTAAAAGCTATTTGACTTCCGAAAATAAATCAAGTCAAATTCTGAAGTTGTTCCATTACTTCCTTTCAAAGATCATAACGAGTTAAGACAATCACAACACAGTAGATTAGAATAATTTCTAATTAGCTACTAGGGTGGCACAGTGGTTAGTATTGCTACCAGTGCTACTGGGGTGGAGCCCTGGGTTCACTTCTGGACCTGGCATGGTATCTGCATGCAATTTGTATGTACTTCCCATGTTTGATTGGGTTTCCTATTGGTCCTGGTGTGAGGGTGTGGTGTGTTTCTATGGGCCAAGGTGTATCCTGCCTTGCTTGCCAGAGAAAGGCTAGAAACAAGGGGAGGCCATGTCCCCTATCTACCTTATGTAATAGCTAGTAGATAATATGAGGATCTAATCCAGCCATTTTTTGAAAAAAGCAGAGGTAACAAAGCTCAACAACATGACTGTGTAGCTTAATACACACTCCCTCCTCTGCTCTTCAGGATAACATTATCCTAAGGATTTCTGTCATATGTTTCTTAATAATGATAGTCTGGCACCAAGATCTAAGCCTTATAAGCATACTCTAATTGAGAAGTGTGTGTCCTGTCACAATTCATTGAAGATTTTGCAAAACTGGTAACTGCCTTCTGTCCCATCTGTATCTGTGACACTGATTAGACTGAGGAATGTGGCCATATGAAATACTATGGGGCCCTGGGTTCAAGCATGCTATTCATGCTTTTGAGGTTAAGTCTCATCATTAAAATTCCATATGCCACAAGAATATATACATAATCACAGACAGATTAATTCATATGCAACAGTATGTATTTCAACTTTAATATTTTTAAAGGCACTGAATTAGATACATATTCAGGGATGTAACACCATAGTATTTAAGACTTCAATATTATCATGAACTGCATATGCACCCTGTCATATTATACCATCAGAAAAAAATAATCTTGAAGCACAGAAAAAACACATCTTTCCTTACAAATGGAGCAAGTCCAAGCAAAAACCTCAGCAGTAAAGCATTTTGATTTGTTCTTTACATGCTTGTCAACTTCCTTCATGCACTAAACATACCTGTCTGCAATGATCTCCAGGTGTGTATTCTGTATTATATTTAAGTAAAACAGACGTTTCGTTGAACCAGAGGCAGTAAGTATTGAGTTACTGCACCAGCAGGGTTTCTTACATTTCCAAATGTAAATAAACGACAACCCTGCTGAGCTATAAATTGGCAACTAAAGTTTTAGACTTGGAAGAAAAATGAGAATTAATATCTCCAGAACAGCAATTCATAAAGTCCTTAGTATTTGTTTTTTCTAACCAAGGAGAAAGGATGTAATAAATTCTATTTTTTAATTTATACCCAAGAACAAGACATCCTCTTTCTTCACAGAACATGCCTTTACCAAAAGGAAAAAACAGAACTGGGGTGTTAGAGAGGTCAGGGGACATCAATGAATTGTAGGTTTGACTGCCATCTTTGAGCTTATTGCCGAATACTAAATAAAGCTTTCTTTTCAGGTTTGGGATACAGCTAAACAAAAACATGAAAGACATTTCATAACATTTTTCTAAATATGACATTATAATGAATCTACATTTGAAGCTTAAATAAACTGATGAAAACAGTTCGCCTGGGAGGGAACGATGGGAACACTGCCCCTGCATTAATAAGTCAGGTGTTAGAAAAAGCTGGACGTTTTTGGTCCACCATAAAGAACCAAACGTGATTGATACTGCAGTACCTCATATTACAAATTATATTATACATTATACATTGTTTTGGGCCTTTTATTGTCCATTTTAATTAAAATTTTTGATCTGTAAAACAAATCACAAAATCACATAAGACACGGCATCCCCATCCTTCTACTTTCATAATCATAAACACCTTACAGGCAATTCACCTTTCTATTTTCCACATCAAAGTAACAAAGATTCCAGGAGATATTTTCTCCTCCTCAGTTTGATCTTATGATGGTATCCCAAGGTGGGTGAGGTTGTTTATGCACCTCAAGCATGATCTGTTTGCCCTCAGGGACAAAACAAAACAATTGGCTTCCTGTATTTATCTTCTTAAGTATATGTTATACCAGTGGGAGTTACAGGCAACTTCTTACATGTTTTGGGAGTGTCCAGAGATATTTAAGGTCTGGTAACAGGTTTCTTCCTTTCTGCCTATTATTCTAAATAGGGAAATTTCCTGTTCTCATTTGACTACTGTTAGATAATGACTACATCTCCAGAAATGCATTGACGGATGCTAAAAATCACTTGATGTAGCATCAGAAGTCTCTGCATTCCCTCTCCCAACATCATTGGTTCTTGACCTATCTCGATATTATTGAGATAGAGCTCTCCACTGATAGCATCTATGAAACTAGTGGAGGGATGTAGTGTTGTTATTGACACAGAGCTTCCACTGAATTTGTTTGACTGTATTTTAGGCATCCTTCAGTTGAAATTTGGAAGGGCCGAGAAGGAGGGTAATGGGAATGTTGAAAGCGTGTGAGGTAATTATTTTATTTTTGGGATTTGTTATATTTCAAAAATAAAAAATGGCTAGAGAACTTTCACAGACTCATTCACACTCTCTATAGCAATCTATGGGTTTTATAAATCTCTTATATCCCATTCCAAGTAAAAACAAACATTGAAATGCTGGCAAGACAATACAGGGAGATGGGCATTAGATCAACAAAAAAAGCTGTGGTTTGTCACAGTCAGTTGTGTGGAATGAAAAACTGCAGGACATCTGGAGAACTGTGAAATGGCATACACTTTCTGTTGTGAAACAGACCAAGGATGTTCAGCAGAAAGATATTTAACATCTAATAGCTAAACTGCAAATATTTAGGTAATCAGAGTATTTAAAATTTATCAATGCACTGATGTCTGATTGACATTTCAGATGTAATTAACCTTTTTAGACAAGCTGAACATCATGAATGTGATTTTTTTAGGTACATTGTCTTTCTCTAACTTGTTTCTAGATTATATGGAGAGTTATTAAACATATCTTTAAATAGGGCATTGTCCATGTAAAATATAGACATCCCTAAGGTTTTTAAATTTGAATAAAGGATAATAGACAAAAGCATGTAACCAAAGCACTTATATATAATTCCATTACGACAGACTTAGATACAAGTATTTTTCAGTCATTGGTTTGGTGTAATTGATGTTCAGATGGTATAGATAAGGACAGATGTAAGTATTACCAACAACTGAGAGGCAACCCAACAGAAGAGGCAATTTTATTTACAACAATGAATGGAAAATACATTAAAAATCATATCCAGTACATTTTAACTCAAAGCAACTTTTAAAATGAAAATATATTCTACATTATAATCTAGTTAAATTAAAAGAGAAGGCTCCTGTTTAAAAAATAGATAACTACAAAGTTAGTTTTTGCTTTAGGCTCTTCATACATATTTACAAAGCATTATGATGTAATCAACTGCATGATCCCAACTAAGTGGAATTTAGTGAAAATTCTATCTTTTAACTTTGCTTCATCGATTGACCAAATTCTAAAATACCTGATGAGCATAATACAACATTTGAGCACATACACTCTTCTCCAATTTTATTTGATATCCTTCAAAAACAATGTATGACTAGAACATACTAAATGGTGTATAAAAAATATAATGTATGCCATACATGTTACAGTTCTATATATTATAAAACTTAATTAAAAAATGTTATAGTTTTTTTGTGTTCTTAAACTCATCTTTACCGGTCTTCTTTTTTAAGCCACTGAAGTACTTCTCCCGGAATGAGTTGTGGCCTTGGTAAGGATTAAATCTAGCATGTAAAAGATGTGCAAGTCCATCTGCATCCTGTAAAACACATAATTGGTGAAATTAATATTTGCCATGCACTCTTTATTATATGTAACCTCTATGTGTTTCTTTAAAAGTGAAAGGATTCTTAAATACACAATGCAGTTGAAATATTAAGCCATTTACCAACACAAACTGAACTTTAATAAATGATATTAATAATCCTTAGCACAGATAAATCATTTTCATTTTTCCAATAAAGGTTAGTGCCTGTTAAGTCTACATAATCTGAGTCATTGTTTTGGCAGATGAATTAAAGTACTGAGAGGGTTATGTCTACCATAATTAACTTTCATGTCACAAATACTGTACATTACTTAATCTACATTACAAATGACAAAATGGACCAAACACAAGAAGGGCTCATTAATAAATATCCCCAAAAGAATACATTATAATGTAAGTAATGTAAGCACACCAAGGCAGAAATAAAATAAAAACACCCAACTTGCACACATTTTTATAACACATCACAAAGTTGACTTAATGTAAAAGTCAAAACACTAATAAAAATCAATATTAGAATATGATATATACTCCTTATAAGTATTTTTCTTGTCAAAATATTCAGTGGAATATGTTTTGGATCAAGGGGGAAAATGTTGATAAATTTCAGGTTTAAAAGTGGTAAAGTTATTTCCCTCCAGACACTGATCTTGGCTGTGAGCAAAATTTATATGAGAATGAAGGAACGCCAGGCAATGGGTTGTGAAAGTCAAATTGATTTTTAGGAGAATTTTACAAGGCTTTTGCATTATCATTTGCCAAGTACCAGAAAATTAAAAAAATATATAATGCAAACCAAAAAACCGTTATAAAGTCACTCAAAAGGATGTTTTTATCAATTCCATTTTCTAGTATGCTAATAAGTCAACAACACAAATTATGCAACAACACATTCACAGTTTATTCTTCCCCTTTAAGTACTGTTAAAATGTTGAATAAAAAATCTTTATATTAATAAAAGACTAATGCAATCAAAGTGCATAATACAATACAAATAATGTTCTGAAGTGTTGTAAACAAAATTGGTGTAAATTTTAAAAAATGCTCTTGTATAAAGAAATCACATTTTATTTTAAGAAAAGTCAGTGAACAGACTGCACAAGAATAAGTAAATCTTGTTGCCAAGCTCAAATTAGGAACCCAGCTGGATATTAGAATGCCTTATCCACATTTTAATTGAAACAAGTGCATATACAGAGTCAGCCTGCCTTTCATTTGAGACTATAGCTCTCCTGCTTGCCTGCAGGAAACATGTTAAGAACCTGTTATGAAACATCTCATTCTTACACCTTAAAACAATATATGTTTCTGATCCAAAATTTTGTAAGCCTTTAAAGAGGTGAAGTTCATAGCTTGGAGTTTTGACTCCAGGCCCACACCATATAATGCTTATGAAATCAAAACAAGAGCTCCAAAAAAGTTCACAGGACAGTGAAGTTTGAAGGAGGGGTAATGAGGTGTTTAAGAGATGGTAAACTGTAACTGAGGTGATTATTTTTACCCAGCCTGCTTCTCATCAAGACCACCTATTCTCTTTCCAAAGAGCCAAAATACGCTTTTGATTATACAAGTTGTTTTAGTAGTTTAGTAGGCACAGTATGATAAATATACATTCTTGCCCTTATGTAAACTCGATATGCCACCTAAAGGACCTGACTTCAATATAAACTGTATTCTACAAATAATATGTCCAGTTCTATTTAGACTTTTACATAGATCATTAGGGAAAACAAATCAGATGTTAAATTGATTTGCTGTTGATAAATGTCTTCCAGATTAATTTCCACTTATGATAATGGAACAGTTAAAATTTGAACATCGAAAAGAAATAAAGCGGACAACGTTCTGGAATCAAAAGTTACTGTAAATAATGTACCCAAAAGTAAACATCTTCAGATTGCAGATGAAAAACAAAATGGATGATAATTTAAGAAAATAATGCACTAATTTATTTCATCAACCAAATTTTGCCTATGAATAGGGCCATAAGCTACTCCATTGCAAGAAGCATCTTCATACAGCAGACTCACCATTCAAATCACAATAAGCGTATGTCTCTTGTGCACTGAACACAAGAATAAACTTATTGATGTGTACACTTTAGCAGCAAGTATATTTTGTTCTTGGATGGGTACAGAACCTTTGCATCTATTGTTTTAGCTAGCCAAGTATGTTAATTTGTGATATACAAATATACAATATACTAATGTTTCATAGAGGATTTGGTATAAAATTCAAGGATAATAGATAAACATAAAAAAATCCCATCAAGGCACAGCATTTTTTAAACTCGTTGTGACCTTTAAGCAGACAGTAAATGACAGTACCAAAGCTATGCCTTCTGTGGCTTCAAAAGACTTTGCTAGAGAAAGCGATTAAGAAAATGTACATTACATTCCCAAAAGTTAACTTGATTTCCTCTTAGTTAAAATATGAAAGGATTTATCTTTAAAGTGGAGCATCAAAGCTAATAGCCCACCTCAAACTGTTTTTTGAATGAGACAATGGTTTCTTATAATCCATGGTATTAATATCTACCCATTTACATCCTATTTTGTGACATCTGTTTTTTAAAGTTGTCACTAATGTAAGCCACTTCAAATTAATGGTTTATGAGGACAGGAATGAAAAGTGCAAGCTGTTGCTACAAGGGTTTAAGCCCTGTTATTTCTGGGCATTTGCAGATCAACTTTACTAATGGTTCAAAAAGGGGTATAATTAATAGTCAAGAAAAAAAGAAGAGGGGTCTTTAACAGGATAGCTAGTAACGAATACTGTTAGGGTAAGTGTAAACATTAAATAATCACGAGCTAAAAAAAATCCCTTCTTGCAAAAACAGACAAGAAAACAAAAATAAAATCCATACTGCAAATGAAATCCTGTTTTTAATCAGTGGGCCTCAGTTCAGCTAGAGGGCAAATCCCAGAGTCTGTTTTTTGTTTGAGACAAATCCTTGATGCTTGTTCTGTAGCTCAGCTCCAGTCTCTGTATCTGTGACCCAGTTCAACAGTAGCAACAGGAAAATGCACACAAACTAAACATTTAAACACTGCTGATTAAACATTATTTTGCACCTTTTTCATCGCCATGTAATTTAATGTACAGCACAGAAAATGGCATAGATGTAATGAAAATAAATAATTATTCTGTAAGCTGATGTTATGAGTATTGAACCAATAACATCTGTTGCATTTTTAATTCCTCTCATATATTAATAAGCCTGATACCTCACTATTCATTGTATTCAGAACTTGGGGAACCACATTGGAAATGGCAAGCTATCAAGATTTCTAAATCACAGATCTTCAACCTCAAGAGCATTACATTCTTTTAAAAATAAAGTTCCTTGGATTTTCAGAGATGACAGGACACTAAGCACAAACAAGAATTTTGAAAATCTCATTCACTTCACTCTTCACAACTTCCCCTGTGAAAGATCAAAATTCTTAGTCAGCCAATTATTTGCCATGTAGAAAAATCTCCAAGAAAGAAAACAAACAAAAAGTCTCTGAAAGAACCAACATTTTTTTTTAAAAGACAGCGGCAAATTGTAAATGCCCTTGCCAAAATAAACACTAATCACTCTTAACAGTAACAGGTACAATCTGTTTTACCATCCTGAGTGCTGTTTGACAACAGTGTCATCGCTTGCTGTGCTGACACAGCTGGGCTCCAGCCAGCGGGTGAGACGAATTCTGGAGATGAATTCCTGCTTCTCCACACGCCTCTCCTGCTCCCACCTTTACTCCTACCTTCGCACAGCCCACTAAGCACCAGTCTGCTGCGACTCCAAAACACAGTTTTAAACCTGTCAGCACCACATGTTTTTGTTGCTAAGCAGAGGGATAATTAACACATTTTGCTAATGCTGAAAAGAGAAGAAAAGAAGCACAATGTGAAGACCTGAAGTAGGCTCCACCGCCAAAATGTTGTTTCTTTTCTCCTCTTTTCAGCATGGAATTAACCTTTACTTGTTCTTAAACAGCCTACGCATGCTGACGCAGCTAGCTACTTGAACATTTTGCTCATTACTGCAGGCCAATAACTTGGCAAAATACCTGCAAAAGCTTAAAATTTCATAACAGATTTTTGTTTTAAAGTGATATATATTACCTAATGTCTGACAGGTACTGTATGTAACTGCAGGTTACTGTTCCTTAAAAAAGTATTCGGACCCTAACACAGTTGTCATAATTTGTTACTTAAAGCCTGCAGTCATGATACTCTGAAGTAGCTATTTATATTTGTTATGTGTACAACCTACTCCTCGGGTGTAATACAAACAACAAAAATGTAAAAAGAAGTACATAGATAACTATTACAAAAAATGGAAAAGTCATTGTTCCATATGTATTCAAACCCTTTGCTATAGCAAGCCTAAATTATTTAGGTGCATGAAATTACCTTAACGAGCCAAACTTCTCATTGTGTTTGCAGATAAAAATAATTAAGACTCAGACTAGAACTAGAACTTTTTAAGCTAAATACAAGATGTTAACTCTGACGCAAGCCCAACATAGTGCATCACTCAGTGAACATCTTCCCATTTGTCAGCATGGTGGTGGCAACACTAGGTAACAGTTCTGCGTCTCATCAGCGGGGACTAGGAAGCCTGTCAACACTGATGGGAACATAGATGGAGCAAAGTACTAGCAAATCATAGAGGAAAACCTGCTTCAGATCTAAAACTGGGACAACAATTCACCTTTCAGCAGGAAAATGATTCAAAGTACAAGATCAAAGTTACAGTGGAGTGGCTTGAGAATAAGACTGTCCTTCAGTGGCCCAGTAAAAGTCCTGACTTGAGTCCTTTGGGATGATGTGGAAAGACTTGAAAACTGCTGTCCATAAGCAACTTAAAGCTTGAGTAAATCTGCCAAGATGAATGGACAAAAATTGCATTACGTTGGTGTGTAGGGGTAGTAGACTTACACAAAAAAGATTTGCAGTCATAACTGCTTCTAAGGGTGCTTCTTTCAGACACCAAGTTTATGGATCGGAATACTTTTCCCATTGTATATTACCCTTAGAAGTCTTCTGTTGGAGCACTCAGGTTTTGAGCAAAATATTATGCATCGTTTTGTGATTTTATTATTTTTTAGGTAGGGACTGAAATATTTCTCCAAGGCACTGCAGCATGTATTCTAAAAGTGATTTTGCAATACAATTTTTTATTAAACCTTCTATGGCATTTCGTTATCAAGATACGAACAGAGAACATGACACCATAGAGAGACAGGATTGCACATAAAATAGTTCTACACATTCCTTCTGTAAGAATTCCTTTGTGCAAAGTTATGAAATACCACTAAAGGCATTCATGTATGAAACCATGATAAAAATGTGCAAAATTATTATTACAGGATTATTATTATTACAGGAATACATTAAACAAACTATGCTTAGTCAAGACTAGAAGCAGTGTGAAAGGTAATTCTTAGCACTACTTCTGTTAAATATGTACTTGTTGCAGGCTTGTGCAATAAATAATTTATACACAGGAACAAATATCCAGTCAAATCTCCAGCTGATTTGTTAATCTCTTGTATCAATTTTTGTATCAAGAGCAATATTTATGGAAATAAATAATGATCTGAAAAGAAAGGATTGTGGAAGAAAACAATGGTATCTGATGTGAAACAGGCTCAATACCATAATAACATTAGATGTGAGCATAATAGTAGTATTCCAGAAAAAGAACACAGAATCCTTATTCATCATACTTAGACATGGAGTGCATACACAAACAACCTCAAAAAGGATTATTAAAAGTATAAACCTAAAAACTAACAAAGATAATTTGACTGACATTTACACAGTTTAAATTTGAAGAATCACTGACCAATTATCAAGTGAGCTAAGACATACACCATTACTAATTATGAAGTATAAAGCACCAACATTTGTCTGTGATTCAAAGTGGAATTTTCAACACCATTTATGGGAACAATTTGGTCTTGATTCGAAGTGGCTGTCAAATCCAAAGAAGAACTATTTTCATGCAATCTATGATTAAGTCATTAGAGTGTAATAAAAAACTGAGTCAACTACAGCCAGATGTCATGGTCTTGAGGCCTTTCGTACAACTTATTTTTATAGTTCTGTGCCAGTTCTCAAACTTGGCTTGAATGTGTGTGTGCATAAAAAAACATTCCAAAAAAAGAACTTTGATGCAGACACTAGTGAAATCGTATGCAAGACCATGCACACACAACCATGCAGAAGAAAAGGAAGGAAAAAATTCAAGGAACTGCATAAACACTTACCTCAAATTCCTTCAGCTTTTCCATTGTTACCAAACGCCTGGATGTATGACTGGAAAGTGTCTGCTCACAGTTGCTAATAAGTTTCAGGCAAGGGTGCTGGGGTATAATTTCTTCCTTGTATCTGGAAGACATAAAGCATCTGCATAATACAATTTGAAACACATACACCTGCCTTCTGTAGCTCTTCTAGTTACATGGGTCACTTCATGAGGCCTTACATTGTATAAACTGACGTTTTTATAACCTTTTAAAATATTTCTGATATTTTGTATGCTATTTTAAAAACATTACTGCTGCCTGTTTTTAAGGAGTACAACCCTGTAAAGCACTCTAGAGTGTATACTAGTATTATAGGAAAAGGTTCATTGAAACCCTTGCTCAACAGATAAAAAGTGAAAGAATTAACAAAGGGGGACAATGATGTGATGTATGTATTGTGAAGATTTTCCAATGGTTGTTTATTCTGAAATAAAAAAGGAATTCTAGTGAAATTTGTGACTGTTAAACATGTTCATATCTGGATATTTTCTCTAAGCAATAAAGATGCTTCAAAATAATTTAAAAAATACTTTCACTGAAAGTAATTAAACACAAATCAGACCACAAATTTGTTTAATTTGTAAAGTGTTACTATCTTACCAATGATACAATACTTCCACACATGAAATTAGGAAATCTACTCATAGTATATGTGTGGATGAACTATATCATGATGCTGATTATGAGCTGTTCACAGAAATGTCCAACTTTAACAGACTCTTCTTCTAGTCAAGATATGAACACACAACATGTGCACAATACTTCTGAAAACCTAACTCAAACAACCAATTCAAATCTACTGCACAGATGTGAAGAATTCAGTGAAAATAACGTGCATTTATGCAATCTTCGTGCAGTAAGACAACCCACCATGCAGCCCAGACTCTGACAATTTCTATTCCTATCATTAATTATAAGACTGGACCACGATCTATGTACAATCAAATCTACTGCACAGATGTGAAGAATTCAGTGAAAATAACGTGCATTTATGCAATCTTCGTGCAGTAAGACAACCCACGATGCAGACCAGACTCTGACAATGTCTATTCCTATCATTAATTAGAAGACTGGACCACGATCTATGAACAATCAAATGAACAGCACACCCATTTAAAACAGCACTAATAATGGACTTATTTTAAAATTAGAGTTCTAGTTATATCTCAACATACTAAAGTGATATCTGCTTTTAAAACTATGGTGTTGGTTATACTGTAACTACTAGAAGTAGTTATTACAGGAATATTACAAGAATTATTCTGACTTCAGATACGTCTATATAAAGCAGTTGCCACAGGTGGTTACTAATTACTTCAAAACCAGACCAGCTGGGTCAGTTAATGTCCTGCTATTTCTTAACATAACACCTCCAATAGTGGTGAGGTGATAATGGTCAAACAGGCTTGACATTACCTCACTCTGGGTACCCTCTTGGTATTACTTTATAAGGATGCAAAATCTGGACAAGGCATGCAAGCGTTTCTTCATGAATTATTACATTCTACACTTCACCGGCTGTAAAAAACAAATTAGGGAAATCCTATCTTTTTGGACTCTTTGCTGCCAGTATCTATGGATAGATCTAATAAGGGGGTATTTCACTGGAACTAATTTATACAGATCATTAAAAAGTTCAAATTTTCGAGATATATTTAATGAAGATCTTGTTCACTTTAGTATTTTTCATCCTTAATTCTACATGTAAAAAATGGGACAACTGAACCTGAGCAATCCCTCATAGTTTTCTACAGTAGAAAATCATGCAAGAAAATTTCTGAACAAAACCCAAATTCATTTCTGTTAGTGAAAAAATATCAGTCCCAAGTCACTGCCAAGTATGAACCTCTACAATTACTGTTGCTGCTTTTACTAACAAACTTTTTTAAATGGCATAAATATGATCAGACAACACTATATTACATCTGCAAATAGTGATCTGATAAGTAATGGTTCAAGAACAGGTGTCTTAACAAATCAGTTTAGATTTTCCTGTGAGCTAAAGATACAGCTGTCTACCACATGAAGACAATTTCTATGTGAAATATTAAACATCCTTTTAATTTATGTTTAGCGCACTTAAAACGCCACAGTCACAGACAGATTTCAAAGAGATGGCATGTCAGTCCATACTTTACTGTGAATAAAGGATTTTTCTCCCTTTATTCAACAGCTGCACTGTTCAAAGAGAGAACCTCGGCATCACATTTCTCTGCACAATGTCCTAGAGTCCATCATGCACAAGATTAGAAATGTAGAAGATTAGGATTTAAGGTGATTTTTAAAATGATGAAAAAGTAGACGTTAGCTCAACAATGGATTTCTGTTCATATTGTTTTCTACGACTGTTTACCATTAAAAAGAAGTATGACAAAGGGGGTTCACAAACTCAACCTAAAATGATCCTGCAGCTGTATTTTAAAATACCATTACAAGTAAATTATATACTGTGCATAACACCATCTTAAAACAATCTATAAACTTATTATTTTTATCCTTTTAAACCTCAGGCTTCATAAAGTGACGGGATTTACTTTAGTGATAATTTGGTTTATTTCGCAAAACACAGAGGAAATGAAACATCAGTGGTTGGAAAGAATAAATGTATAAAATGAATACAGATCAGAAAACAAAAAAAAAATTTACAAGCTTAAAAGCCACAGATTCTTTTAAAATAAAGAATGGTTAAGAGGGGCCGGAAACCAAATGCATTTGAACTATTTTAATTAGATATCCACATCATATTACATCATCTCTGGTTAGAAACTGCCTCTGTCCAATATAAACTGTAATGCTATGGGAAGTAAGGCAAATGGTTTAATTTTATACCATAAAATCGCACAAATGCTGGTCTGTGTAATTCAAAAAGCACAGAACTTTATAATTCTATAACAAATGCCACTGTTTGTAAATATTGCTACACACTTTCCAGAGGTTCAGCCTGTCAAGGAAACTTGGCCATGAACCAAGCGTTTGTGGATTCTGTGTTTTATGGTGACAGACTCCCTCTGGTGGTGAACACTGTTCCAATGACTATACAGTAGGGCAAGGTGTCCAAGTCCTGGTTCTGGGGGGGGGACCCGTGTCTGCTGCAAATTTCCGTCCATCTTAGCTAAATTAAATGAAATTAAATAATTAGCTCAAATAACGAAGTCACAAAACTCAGGAATAAAAAACCCTGCATCATGGAAAACAGTTACGTTTTCTAGATTTCAGGGCACCTCAAATTGATGTTCCAAACATATATGGGGCTTGTTTAGTTTGGCCACTTCTGTGAGCAACTAATTAATAAAACTTTTTTAAAATAACTTTTAATCATCAACTTCATAAACGAAGATATAGAATGGGCAATATCTGTTATTGAATTAAGCATTCAATGAATGATGCCATTAATATTCTGAGTAAGTAACTCACACAGCTCTGCAAAAGTGTAAATTAGGTTCTTCTAGTTACTGGTATTGATGGCGAATGTATACAATCTTTTTAATAGCCCTCAGATGTTTGTTTATTGCAACTTGAGAGAATTAACCAGCCAATGCATAACAAGGTCCTCTTTTTAATTACAATCTGTTTGCACTAAACACTATGAGCACAGAAAAAGCAGCTCTGTGCACATAAAAATACTTAGAAATCTTTGATGCAAGAAAACCAAGATACTATCTCTCCTTAAGCAAAAATCTAATTCAGTCAGTCAGTCGATAGAATGAATTAAAATAGATTAAAATACATAAAAGGTAAAACACAGTGCTTTGAGCACTGCAGGTAGTCATTGTGTCTTATTGGACATCAGACAGACTTAATTAGTGGCAGACGGCTACAGAGTTACCACGTAAAATACCTTATAACCTCAGAGCCTCCTATCCGTACAGGAATAGTTTCAAGTACTTCCTTGGTAGCTATAAAAATACCCACCGCTAAAGAATTTTATGATAATGACTCATTCCAGACAGGCAGGCAGGCTGCAGTTTGCTCTAATCTAGATTCCCACGAAGCTATAGGATGACACAAAAAACATTAAAGGAATTCAGATCCACCATCATTTTAAAGTCAAGTTTCAAATAAGCTCTTTCAGTCTTTGACATTTTCTTTCATTAAGAGATTTTATCTCCCGAGTTCAGTACAGCAGACCTCCTTTATTTCATCAGAAACACACGCAATCCCACTGAAAAATAAACTTGAACCCAATATAATTTAAAATGAAATATGTTTAGTTAAATTGTATTACCCTCTTCTATGAAAATGTAGTGCTTTAATATTTTTTTCTTGTTTTGTATCAGATTAAAGAAAGTCATGGTGAGGCATACAGGTTAAATTAGGTACCTTTTTCTCTTGTGTCCCCATGTAATTAGGATAGCAATTCTGAAATCATAATAATACAATTTAATTTATGAACACTTTTCAGTTTAATTTATTAATGCATTTGCAAGGTCTGACTGAGTTTGACTGTAAAAAGTAATATTTAATTATTGTTGAGCACTTGCAAATTGCTTTCTCATTAAAATTGCAATTTTCTCAGTGGAAGGTGTTAGTGATCACTATTATTTCCACAAATTAAAGAATTAAGTTAAAAAAATTAAAATCCTTATTGTTATAGGGTAGTAAATAAAGTATGTCTTAAACTAAAAAGCCAGGAATTTCCTAAAATTCTAAACTAAATTTAGCTCTAAGGTGAGTGCTTTTGTAATAGTACGTCTTACTGTTTCGAGTCATACTGTTGTATGAATCAACCATTAATGAATCAACCCACAGAGGTGTATTACAGTAGATCAAATTTAGTCCTCCAGATTTTTCCTCCACCTGAGCTCTTCATTTCTTAATTGAAATATTTAATTTTAAACATTCTTGGGTTTTAGGAGGTAATATCTTGAAGACCCCAATAAAATGATGTTTCATCCTACAGAATCCGAGTCGAAGAATACTGCCCAACCATTTCAAATCGGATATTCAGAATAAGGCCTTTACATCATGCTGGTCTTGAACAAATCAATTTGGGTTAGGACTAGAATATACAGTTAAACAGTAATCGAATGCTTAAAAATCTTATTATCCCAAAATAAATTCAACATTGTATAACTGACAGGGCTGAAGCTTTTTGCGGACACGCCCCCTAATCTGCCCTTTGCATGCGGCTGTAGCTATAAAAACGTATTAGCCAAATACGCCATGTGAGTGACAGAAGCAGCGGCTGTGAGGAATGGCTGCCAGCTTGAAACCCCCCATCTTGTGAGCTATTTGATAACATTGTTAAATACAAAGCTCAACTATCCCGAACCAGCAAAAACAGCAAATCACAATTTGCGATGGGTCCTTTTAACTACATAATATGGCATAATAGATATTTAAAATGTTCCAGGTTGTTCCAGATATGAGCCCTGGTGAATATTTGTGGAAAGAGCTAGGAAATGCTAATAAGAAGTACTGCATCTAGTACTCAGAGATCAGTGATCTATCAAAGCCATACATTTTTATTCATTTAATTCTTACCACCCTCTCTCCTTTTTACATTCCTGAAGAAGGCTTCATACATGAAACATCGTGAAATACCTGTGAAATATTATATAAAATGTAAATTCAGTCAATTTCAAACACTCCTGTTTTATTTGCCTTGTCTGACACAAGTGCTGCTGCTGTGGGAAGCAATTTCACTTTAAGCCATCAAAAAGACATACTTGGGATGTTCCAATTGATCAAAGCATCATTCATGTAAAGATACACATACATTATCAGAAAGCTGCTTATTCCTGGAAAAAATCAGAGCAACTTGAAGCCTATCCTGGAAGCACAGGACAACAAGGTGCGACTACCCAGTCCATTATTGGACACACACAAAAGCACAAAAGGAAAATTTAGAGATAATCCAGCTAGCATGTCTCCTATCTCCCATCTTCACCAAATCACATATGGGGAGAACAAACAAACTCAATAAAAGAGTCAAGAGCCGCAAAGAAAGAGTAGCTCCCAAGCTAGATTAAAAATCACAGAATCCTAACGTTCTTTATTACCAGAGCGGCTGCCTGTGGAAGATAGCTTTTTAAGATTTAAACAAAACCGGTAATAAATCAAGATTCTCTGTGCCCAGCAATGTGCTGAAGTCTGCAAAAAAGAGTACAAAGATCACAAAGCTGGTTTTGCTATATAATTGTCTAAAAAAACAGAACACAAATATTTACTGTAAGTCCAAGATTTCTTGTCTAAAAAATCAAAAAGCTGTAAAAGGTGATTTTGCTGCATCCACTGTATTGTATATCTACACAATCTAAAACACTATTGAAGAATACCCGTGGGCCACCCAGCTTTCAAAACCACAAAAGAAATACTAAGGGGTGAAATTAGTTTCAGTGAGCTTCATCAAACATCTGCAGCAAAAATAAAATTAAAGAAATTCTATAGTTTCTCCAACATATTTGTAGAAAGTCTAAATGATTTAAACAAATCAATGCAGTTCCCAAAACAATACTCAACTCAAACTAGCATTTTTCAAAACAATTCTGAAGTCAAAAGATTTCAAATTTATGTGCAAACTGATATATTTATATAAAATTATGATGCAACCTTGCATGTCACTGAAACCATGCAGGTCTTAATATGTATTGATATACCAAACATTTTAATGAGTTACACACATTAAAACCAGTTCCTATGTTCACAGCATATATTACCAAACCAGCATTTCTGCAGCTTCTATACTGTAGTATGTTAAATTATGTACTTCACTAGAACTTCTTAAATGGCGCTAGACTGAGTGTTAAACAGATTCAATTTATAAAAAAATACTGAAAATTAAACTTTAGCAACTTTCCTGATAATTAGTAATATCACTAATAACCTTAAAATACAAATGCAACAAAAAAAGTAATGTATGATTAGCACACCTGCTGTAAAATAAAGGGCGATAAATCTGTTTTGCTTGAGATATAAAAAGCAATTTTTCTGTGCATGATCTCATTTCACACATCTTGAAAACTGGCAGAGACAGAACATTCTCATAAAGGGAATTAGTAGACATTTAGTATACTGTTATTTTTTAATATAGCAACATACAAATTATATTGTATCTGGAAATGATATGCAATATTATACCAGTGACTCAAAAATATGCATAGCTTATTGATAATGTTTGATTATTCATTTAAACAGACACACAGATTAACCTGTTGTCACTTTAGATGTTGCGGTACTGTACAACTAGCTAACAGTCTATATATATATGGAGAGCACATTTTCTAATAATTTCTAATAGCAGAAATGGCATAAAGGCTACATGGCTAATTCCAACCAAAGCCCTTTATTTAGTCTGTAATGCAATTTTGTGGACTTTAGATTATAGTTCAGATATGTAAATCATAAAAATGCAATAAGAAATCATAAAAAGATCAGTATTATAGTATTAGTATTCTGTGAAGTTTAGCTGATCAGATGTTGTGCTTTTGTGCAACAGGTGGCAACACCATGTTTTTCATATCGGCAGCAGCTAAAAATGGAAGTGTAATAATGAGTCTGAGGACCGCCTACTTTTCTGCATACCTAGAGGGAGGAGCTGGGTTTGAATAAGCATCAAAACAAATTGCTGACTAGATAAAACAGGAATTACTCTGGGCATAATACTGTGCCAATTTAAGTTAATTCACAATTCAGTTTTAGAGCCCGAAAAAAGTTTCTGCTTACTACGAAATTCCAAGATGTCTATAAAGCTAAAAACATTTGAATAAAAAACCTGTTAATCTACAACAAGTTAAGAAGTGTTTAATTCAATCAAAATTTAACAAACTTACTCTGGCCTATACACTGGCAACCAGTAGACTAATCTTCCGTTGATCACAAGGTGTTTAGCAGCAAAGTTCAACAGGTCTGTGAAGATATCGCTGAGGTGGTAGGCCATGGACACAGGGACATGACTTTCTCCATTACTGAAAATGTAATATAGTTCTATTATTATTCTGGTTAAACATTAATATTAAAGAAGATTAATACAAATCTACAACACTCATATGAACAATATTAAATAACTATTTTGAACCAATATGTATACATTACATTTATTGATAAAAAATAATATGTTATACAAATCAAATATGAACCTCTAAATTCTATTATTTAGAATCTGCCCTTTTTCCCTATGGTACAGTTTTATTTACTTGATAGATTATAGACGGATTATAGTAATAGTCCTGCCAAAATCCCTGAACAAAGTATAGGGGGAAATTTCAGTACAAAAATATGTCAGAATGGTAGTTTTAGGAAGAACTTACAAATCTTCTGGTGGTTTTATCATTTCTTTCTGGGAACCTGTTTTCCTTGTAGATTCTCTTATACCATATGGGGCTGAGATGGAGAAAGCAAAAAAAGGTTTCATTCTTTCTAGATCTGCAAATGAAAATAGAGGTTGTTTTTCCCCTATTTTACAGGATTAGTGCCATAAGTACAGTCAATTGAGCAGTGTATAAATGTAAATCAATTGCAAGCAGAAAACATGACAACAAAAGAGGACAACAAAACAGTGCTGATGTGGAGGTAGTTAAGTGACTGTCAAGCAGTAATGTGTGACGAGATGTGTTAGGAAGCTCATTGTAATGTATGGTCAAACACTATATTCATGTAGTTACGCTTGTGATTCAAAACTGATCCAAACTAATTCCAGAAATACTTTGACTCAATGAGAGAATTACAGCTCTGAGTAAGTAAAGCATGCTCTGGTTTGGTATGCAAAGTAAGCTGAACTGTACTAGTTCACGTTCAGGTTTTTAATGATGCTGTACTGTCTCTATATTTACTGACTTTGGATATATGACTGAATTTATGACTGTCCCATTTGCAATTAAAAATGAGTCATCTCTTCTCTGTTTTTTAAATAAAAAACATAATTGACTGTCCTTTATATTTTAAAGTACAGTATATCACTCGGCAATAAAAAAAAACTGAATTGCATGTGTTGCAGTAGAATCAGAGGCAATTTCAACATTTTTTCTTAGAAAAGAATTGAACATATATTACAGCAATACTGCCGGTCATAGACATTCTGACTGAGGAGAATTGTTAGGTATTGCTCTCAGAGACAATGCTTAGGGGCATCTGTGAAAACAAATATCATAAGAGAATACTAAAAAATATTGGTAAGGATAGTAAGTGTTAAAAAATGAAGAATATCCAGATGCGAAGCTTTTACCCTTTCAGCTAAAAAGACCTGGAGCTGTGCAGAGAAATCTAATGTATAAGACTACCAAGTAGCTCCATGAGTGAAGCAAAACTAAAGCTTAAAAGTGAAAAGTGGATGAGACTGGCTCGTGATGTGAGATAATAAACATACGATCTGTGATGATGGCGTCGAACAGACTTCCAGTTCTCCACACATTTTTGGATGCATCCGACACGAGAACATCAACGTAAGATTTCTCTGCACCATATTGTCTTAGGTTAGCTCTGATGTTTTCATCGGGTCCCCTCCACTTTTGATTCTTCCTGCTTGCTTTCCCTGCAAATGAATTACAAAAAAGTTAAAGACATTAATCATCTTGAAAAAACCTAGCATGAATATTCCAACAATTTAGCTTTTGTTCCACATTTATTCAAACCAAATATACATAGCAAAATAGTAAACATAGCCTTGTCTGATAAAACACAGCTGTGCTCCAACTCCTAGAGTGAATGAAATAATGCCATGCAAGGTTTTAAAAACAGGTTCAAATCAGGCCATAGTCTTTTTTTTCCTCAGACACTTCATAGTACCTTCCTAACTGTACTTAACTTAATAAAAATCTCATAAATAAGAAAATGACTTTACTTCTTTACTTGAGATTACCTTTTGTTAAATTAATGACGGTAAGAATCTTTGCATCCAATGTCTGATTTGTTTTCTCAAAAACCTTATAATGTTATAAGGAAAATAAATTACAGTATATTTTAAAGAATAACCAATAATCTTTGAATTTTCATATCATACCTATTCCATGTATTGTGTTGTAATCAATGTCTGTACCGCATACATATGATCCAAAATGTGCACATGCAACAAGAAGGCTACCTGGAAAAGAAGCAAAATCAGTAGAGTGAAGGATAAAGGCACCATTAGGCCTGACTGATGCTATTGTCATGTTATTGGCACACAACACAAAGATGCACACATGCATTCTGGTTGTTCAAAAGGATTTTTTAACACTGATTCAGCCTATAAATTAGTACATCTGGACAGCATATTCTATACTCATTTGTGTTTAATTTCATATTATAACTCCTGATAAAAGACACGTTCATGACTGAAAGGTCAAAGAGGAGTTGGAAAGAAAACAATATTTCTGCTCTCTAAACATATTGAACACAGCAAACACAGACCATATGAAGAAAAGGTTTTTTGGAATATACAGAGTTTATTATGATCAATCACAAGAAAGGGCAAATTTCCAACTCAAAGGGCTCTTAGAGGAGAACAAATGAATCAAAAAGGTGATTCTTTTGAATACTGTCACTTTAAAATAAAACATTTTGCACCACACTAAGTATAAGGCACATACTTTTTCAAATTAAAAAGTTGACTTAAGAATAGTACCTGTTCCAACAAATGGATCAAAGACCAAGTCGTTGGCCTTTACTTTGCCATGGTTAGCCATTATAAAGGACAACCCAGCATCCATGCTTGTGTTACCAATGAAATGGCGTTTCTTCACACTGAAAGACCTTATCAAATCTCTCTGACCATCTGCAATCTAAATAAGGGTGACAAGAGCCATAAAGATCAACAACAAGGTGTTCTAAATTCTTAATAAATATGACTTCACTTAATCCCTCATATGCATGTAGAAAAAAAGTAAGCTATTATTACAATACCATAAAATAAAAGAAAAGACCACAAATTCCCATCTATAATTCAGTCTGTGCTTTATTTCCCATCAAATGAAACACAGTATGTTTGAGTAGCTGTGTCAGCATGCGTTGCCTGCAAAGGAACAAGTAAAGGTTTAATTCCACACTGACAAATAGAAAAGAGGAACACAACGGTTTGGCTGTTGAGGCTTTTTCAGGCGTTGCCTTTCTCCTTTCTATTTTTCAAAGTGGAATTAAATAAAGTATAGCAGAGGGTACAAACTACATGACAGTCTTTTTACTGCTACTGAATACTGATATTTTAAAGTATAATTCAATTTTAAAGCATAATTAAACATGACACAGAGTTGCAGTTAAAAAGCCATTTCCTTATTTTTTTAAATAAGGACATGGCAAAACAATAAAATTAAAAACTGGAATATACTGCTCTTAGATCAATTTGATTAAAAAGCTTATAATGAAAGACAAATCATGTGAAAAAAAGTTTGTATTGCATTCCTTTTTTTTTAAGAGTTTTATTTTATGAAATGTTTCAATTTCTCAGAACTGCCTCATTTATCCATCGGAAATAATAACAAAGCAACATCTGAAATAATAACAAGAACTATTATTAACAGTGACAGCCAGCTGTTGACCATTCAAAGCTGAGGCAGGGTTCTCCCAAAAGAATATAATAATGGTGTTGAACTATCATATAAGCTTTCAAACTAGTAGTCTTACATCCTGACCATGTTATTTGAGGTAGCTGAAATAGTTATTTATTGCACTACAGAGTAGGAAATGACTTTTCTGCATTTCAAAAATGTAACAGAATGCAAATAAATACTTCTGTTTTCCCTCAGGACCACCCTCCCCAACCCTGCTGTCGCACTCTTCTCAAGATGCAGTAACACTTTATTCATTATTCAATTACAGCACTGAACCTCTGGAACATTTTCCTGTCATCACTCTTATAGATCATAGTCTGCAATGCAGTAAGTTTGTTAATGTGACAAAAGCAGACCAAGTAATAAGGACAAGAAAAAGGACTGCTTAGAAAACCCTAGTTGTATTTAATTCATCTTGGTGAAACCACTCCAGTCAGAGTACATTAAAGTCAAGTAAACTGCCACTTCAGTTAGAAGGTCAGTATAATTCAGTTTCCTGCTAACCCTTATTGTGAAAACAGTTCAAAAGCAATTTTGAAATAGCTTTTGAAGGCTTTTCTCAAAACATGTTAAAAGGTCACTATAGCTAGTGTTTGCCTATACTGTAAATGTGTGAGAAGGCAAATTTCTGGTCTACTGTACATTTTCAAGAAAGTTATTGTCAGAAAATTAAAGACAAAATTAATTTGATTCAATTGTAATATTTTCCAGTAAAATGAAAACAACTTGTCAATACAAAATTAATATTTATAATCAAAGTAATAACAATAGCAAATACCTTAAAAAAAGCTTTATCTTGCACTTCTTACTAACTTAATACGTTTAAATAATGGCACTCCACACAGATTGATTACATACCCATCTCCCAAAGTAAACGTAAAAGGGATCTTCTGGAATTCTATTGGGATCAGAGCCATAGTTTTCTAGCAGACAGAACACATGATCAGGGTTCTTCAAGTTTACTTTCCCAGAAAATGGCAGGAACTCTAGGGTCTTAAGAAGCAAAATTAAATCAATTAAAGATGATTTCATATTTTTAAAGGAAAATCCTAAATTGTAGCATATAAATATAATGTTGTAAAGTAAGGCTACTCTTGCAGCCCTTCCAATCTGCCCCACTGGAAGAGTTTGGAAAGACATGCTTCTTATGTAATAATTGTGAGTATCAATATAGCAATTAATGTGATTGTTGCATTAATGTATTGCAATGGGGTGTATTGATAGGGCTGCGTGTTGAATAGTTTGTAATTTAAAGTAATTATCTGATTGAAAGGACCTTTATTAGTGTAGTCATCTTTGTATTACTAATATAACTGGTTGACATTCCATTAATATACCTAGCTGCAGATGCCAGGGTACCCACTAAGACTTAAATGTACAGTTGTAAAACATTAATTTTATTAGCTAATGCATATTTTAATTTAATTCAGAGGTGAAAAAAATAAAGAAGATAAAACTGTATTTTCCACAACCACATTTTTCCACAGCCAAGTAAACATGCGTACTTAAGCTTTATCATAAGATTTTACAAACTTACATCTATCTTCTGGATTCTCTCTTGATGAAGCACCGTTTTGTTGAATGTGTAAACATTAATTTTATACGTTGAGTCTGACTTGAGATAGGGTACCTAAAAAATACAGTTATGTTCAGTACATTATTTCATACTATTTAGATAATACCTGCAAAAATGACTGTTCTGCATACCATATTTTCTGTCGGATAATTCTTTAGAGACAACTGTAATTCCTGGTGTGTTCTTCCATGGCCCCATAGTTCAAACACTGACCTGCATGTCAAGAAAAATAAACACCACCGATATCTGTGTTAACTGCAGTTTCAAGTGATAAATTCCTCCAAATTGCTCCAAGGGAGCAAATACAGGTAGCATGCACAGCATTAGTAGGATATTTGTGTTCTTTACATGTTTTTAATAAACTTTTTAAATAAAAGTTAATAAATATTAATTCAAGCAATAGTGAAATAAACTGTCACAGATAACTAAGAGAAAGAATGATTTGATAGCAACATATGGCTTCATCCTACGTAAATATACCTGTATTACTAAATACAGGTATAAATACTAAACCAAACAAGCTAGATGGGCTACTTGTCTTCCTCTTATTTGCAAGGTCTCGTGTTTTCATGCTTCGTATTACGGGTTATGAACTACTTACTTTGCACACACAGTTCGTTTCATAACATTTCGCACATCTTCCTCCGAAACATTGCTGAGAACCCAGAATGGAGACTGAAACAAATCATTTAGGTTTTGATAACATTCTGTTTGTATGACAGAGTGGACATTTTCTGCTCTGTGCCTCAGTGGAAATTAAAGACAGAAAACTGCAGTAGGTTAATCTGATAGGCCACTTTGCTTCATCTCCACAAATAAGTTCATATGTGGCTAATATATATAAATGCATACAAAAAGATATGAAAGATATGATCATTAAGAATTTTTGTTATATTCATAAACCACTGTAGGTTAATGATTTACTGCAGTTTGTTAAATTAACCTACAGTTTATTCACAATATGAATGCAGAGAATCCCCTTTTCCCCACATTAAAAAACATATCAGATGAAGATGTTTGTCCTAACATTTAAGCAGTATAGCTGGTTACTTCGGCTTGATTACAAAGAATCACCAAAAAGTAGCCCTACTATTTTTAATCATGTTAAAACATATTTTTAAAAATACATTTCATTCAATAATGTCACACATGAGGAAAACTGCAAGAATTCCAGGCAGGTAGTAGTGAAGGTTTTTTTATATTTATTAAAATAAACAAGGAGCAAACATCTAGATGCTAGGTACAGGGATGTTAGAAATCATACTTATTACTATCATGAAGTGTGAACTAGTATCCGATCCTATATTACTAATGTTCACATTGGTGAACAACAATGTCTGTGTTACCTTTTCACTAGATGGTTTTTATATTCTTTGGTATATTACCACAATTCACTTTACCATAACCAGAAAGCATTCCAAATAAAGAGCAGACAAAGAATGAAGGCATTTGAAAGAAAAGCCAAGCAATGCAGCAATTTTACAGCAAATAATAAAAAAGGCAGCATGCGGTTTTCTTTCTATGAATCATACAATCATAGAACAGCAATGCTTTACACTCAGTCTCACACATCGGTATGATGTTTTCTCAGCTCTGTATGGTTCATCCAGTATGGAAGCCCGTTCCCGCCAAGGAGTAAAAAAAAAAACGCGCTATGGTATCTCAGAATTCCGACTTAGCAAGTCAGAATTGCGACTTAGCAAGTCAGAATTGCGACTTAGCAAGTCAGAATTGCGACTTAGCAACTCAGAATTGCGACTTTATATCTCACATTTGTGACTTCGAAATAGCCATATTTCATTGTCTGTCCTTTTGTTATTGTAACGGATTCGGGTTCTAGGGCTTGTGCCCTCGCCGCTCCCACCCTAGTTCGTGCCTCGCTGCACTGGCTCGAACCTGAGTCTTGCCAGCTGAGCTAAAGAAGACCTTCTTTTTTAAGTAAAAAAGGACATACAATGGAAATATGTAAAAAGTATGTTTCAGCTTTTATAATTGTGAATTCTTCTGGATGTGAAGTGCCTATTTCTGTATCTTATTTCATATTCTGTCTACGTAAATAAAAACTATTTTTAAAAAGCCCACCGTGCACTATTCCATCCGGGTACTATGGAAGCCTCACTGGCGGAAATGGGATTCTATAAAAAATAGTGTAATTAATTTGATTTTTATCAGGGCACTGTACAGGACAAGTCTTCAGGCTTATAGATCCCATGATCCTGTACGATTCATGAAAATAGTGTAACGAAACGGCCGACATACAGGTTGTACGATCTGGTTGCATTACACCACCCTCCCCTGCGCATAACAGGGATGCTGGCCGCCGGGGCTAAAGAAAGTGTTCTTAAAGAAAGTGAGCCAGTGCAGCGAGGCACGAACTAGGGTGGGAGCGGCGAGGGCACAAGCACTAGAACCTGAATCCGTTACAATAACAAAAGGACAGACAATGAAATATGGCTATTTCAAAGTCACAAATGTGAGATATAAAGTCGGAATTCTGAGTTGCTAAATCGCAATTCTGAGTTGCTAAGTCGCAATTCTGAGATACTAAGTCGCAATTCTGAGATGCTAAGTCGCAATTCTGAGATGCTAAGTCGCAATTCTGAGTTGCTAAGTCGCAATTCTGAGATACATAGTCGGAATTCTGACTTACTTAGTCGCAATTCTGAGATGCTAAGTCGCAATTCTGACTTACTCAGTCGCAATTCTGACTTACTTAGTCGCAATTCTGAGATGCTAAGTCGCAATTCTGAGATGCTAAGTCGCAATTCTGAGATGCTAAGTCGCAATTCTGAGATGCTAAGTCGCAATTCTGACTTACTCAGTCGCAATTCTGACTTACTAAATCGGAATTCTGAGATACTAAGTCGGAATTCTGAGTTACTAAGTCGGAATTCTGAGTTACTATAGCGCGTTTTTTTTTTACTCCCTGGCGGAAACGGGCTTCCATAATCCAGTGATAACCAAACAAAGAATATGATGTCCCAGAACACCAATTTCCTAATTTTAGTCAGTAATATATGATGACCAAGTTCATCACATTTATTAGAGCTCAGGTATTACAGGAAAAATAAGCAACATACCTTTTCATCAAAATGTTCGTCCGGAGTAAACTGCACACCACTGAGTGAAAGTAATGCCTTGATTTCCTGAAAAACGGAAACTTATAGTTTGGAAATTATTTGCATTCATCATAAATCCTAATATTTACAAAACTATAATGAGGCTGTCAGACAGTTTCAGAATAAAACTCAAGAGTCATAAGATACACTACGTAATTTATTTACAAAATTATGAAAGAATAAAGCCGTTCTACTGTAATTACAACTACTTAGACCTATGTCTAGAGAGATTTAAAGTAGATTACTTAGTACACTGCTTCTAATGAAATTGCGGTTTAGACAGTTAGCCTCGATAACTGGCTCCTACAGGTTCATAATTTAAGATTATTTAAGATTATACCCTTTATACCAGTATCTATTGATTTAGCCATCTTTAGCTATGTAATAAAAAACTGTAGAGCCAGGAAAAATAGTAATACTTTTCAGAAAACTTTTAAAAAGTGCTTTAAAAACGTAATTTATTTTTACATACCGGTAATCTGAATTCAACATTTTCTTGTGCTAAATGTAATAAATATTTCCTACACGTTCGGCTACAGTGGAGCGCCATTTTTGTATTCCCTCTCAAATTATATTCCGCAGGAAATAGACTCCACTTCAAAGTCGGTTCCTATCCCGAATAATGCACCCTTCGTAAGCGATTAAATATTACACTACATAGACATAACAGTGTGAAAAAAATAAAACGCAATGTATTTGTCATTTCCTGTATAAAAATCATACAATTAAACCTCCGAAGACATATATATATATATATGTGTGTGTGTGTATCAGTTAACTCAAAGCACGGCTTAAAATCATAGGATTTACATTTTATCAAATAGAAATGATAGGCTTTCTCAAGGAGAAGCATCATTAAATGTATCTGACATACATAGAATGATTTCGATACTAAATGAGTTTTAATACACTGTTGCATCATAAACAATTACAGATTTATATAGCTTTATTTTAAAGAAACATTATTATGTGTTCGTGTCACCGTGGAAATTGATTGGATTGCGATCACGCTGCTAACAGCG
This sequence comes from Lepisosteus platostomus, assembly GCF_059453375.1. Classification (NCBI taxonomy): domain Eukaryota; kingdom Metazoa; phylum Chordata; class Actinopteri; order Semionotiformes; family Lepisosteidae; genus Lepisosteus; species Lepisosteus platostomus. Next base: position 43,730,011 of record NC_142613.1, read on the forward strand.
GTTGAAGATGTGATTGGATGTTCCACCCATCTGTCTGTCAGCTTTGTGGTCAAAGGTCAGAAAGTATCCCTGGCTTTAAGTCCCCTTTGAAACGTACAAACGTTGTACGGAGAAGTGACTCCGATGCAGGTAAATAACCATATGTTATGGTAGAATTATTAGGTACATTTATTTAATCATTAAAAGATTAATTTATCCTATATTTTAAAAGTTTAGGTGAATGTAAATAGACTAAATTTCGGATGCAATATATTGACGAATTTAGTTTTTTATATATATACGTAACCATGTATATTAAATATTAACTTTTCCTTTGTAATTATTAGTGCATAATCGGACAAACCTTACAAGCATGAAATAAGTAAATATATGCTTAAATATAAATATGTTTAAGATATAATACTTAAGAACAATAAGCCATATATTGTGAATGGTGAAACCTAAGAGAAAATAAATCCATTTTAGAAGGACTTATAATACATTACAGTATATATTTTTTAAATATTTGATACATTTTCTATGTTCCCACAGAATCCTAATATCCATGTGATGAAACAAGAGCCTATACATAGTTTTTTTTTAAAAAACTTAAAGGTATCCCAGAAACATGAGATGGAGAAAGATGATCCTAATGATCATGGTAACCTTGGGAAGGAGATATGTGTCAGCACTGTTGAAGGATTAAAGTTGAGCTGGCAGAAGTGGTCGAATGATCACTCCGAGTACCAGAAACACAATCCCTTCAGTACCAACAGGACATTGATGGTAAAGATTCAGAAAGGAGAGGAGAGCTATGGGAGACCTAAGGAAGGATCTAAGACTGAGCAGAGAGGAAAGGATGCCCACACCCATATTGGAAAAGAGGTGCAAGAACTCTGCTCCATTATCAAAAGCATTGGAGAAAGCAAAGAGGATGGTAAAACCGTGGTAGAGTTTGGGAAGCTATTTGAGAGATATGTGACTATTTCCAACAAAGTTGTTGGGGTCTTGCTGAGAGCTCGAAGACAGGGACTGGTTACCTTCGAAGGAGAGATGTTGTGGCAAGGAAGAGACGACTTTGTCCTCATCACACTGCTTCATTAAAGAGAGTCCAGGCTTGGGAATGGGAAAGGAGATCTCATGTTTGAAGCTAAACTAGCATATGAACAGATTGTATTCAATCCTGGTAATGTAAGTTTTGATGTCAATAATAAAATATTTTCTTTTCACAATTCTCAATGGGATAGGAGGACAGAAAATATCATTTAGAGTGAAGCTTAGTGTTAAGTCCTCCTCTTTGAAAAACTTAAAAAATCAAAACAGTTAAAAAATCTAGGTACTGTTTGGACACTATAATGTAGTTTTACAATGAAGATTTGCACCCCTTTCCTAAATGTTATGAGCCAAACAATCTCACGAGTGACATGTATTAATTAATATAAATGCACTAATTGCACTGAAAACACAAATATATAGCTTTTAGTCACAACAATGTAACAGTTTCTTAAACTTAACTTAAAAATATTTTATTTAGAAAGTAAAAATTTAGAACTTCCATCCTAGTTTGAACACAATATAGTTCCTAGTTACTTAAGAGAAAAATAAAGAAGTCTCACAGGGTTCACCAACTACTATTGTGTATCCAGCTCCTTCACAAAAGTTTCTTCACACTCAGCAATTGAAAATATTCTGTTGAAATATTGTAATTTATGATTGAAATGCAAAGGTTATTGTTCTTTGTTCTTCCAGATAATGATAACTGAATATAGGCACATCCACAAGACACCATGCAGTGCAATTTACTTGTAAATATGAACTCAATATGTGATACATTATCAAACTTTCATGCAAGTTCAGATGAGTTTAAAATGATCAAGCCTCTACTCATTTGCACACAGAGATACATATACTGTAGTTCTATCCCCTTAACATATGCCGAATTCCAAGTACCTCGCATCCCATTTGGCTGAATGAGTGCTACAGCGTAGAAACATCGATTAAGAATCCAAATCTTTTAGTTACCATCTGAGGTTGTACTCTTGACTGTGTTTTGAGATCACACTGTTAAAGGAAGCACTTGTCTTTAAAAAATACATCCACAAGGCCAAGTATGTCTGTGGGGTATTTGGGCTAGTCTACAAAGACATACTCTAAGCTTACTTGGGTTGTGGGAAAATTGACCCTCTACAATGAACTGGCATTCTGTTCAGGGTGTACCCTGCCTTGTGCTGCTTGTTTGCCAGGATAGGCTCTGGTTCATTTGTAACCCTGTATTGGATAACGTGGTTAGAAAATGAGTTTGTTAGAAGATTCCATCACCCCCCAAAAAAAACAACAGAAAATCAGTTTGTATTGTTTTCATTCTGCTTCTTAGAGAACAAATCATGAAATGCTTAACAATACATTAAGTGACCAATAGTAATTAAAAAATAATTTCAAACCTGTTGATAGTGCTATAGAACATATCTGGTAAAATCAAATTATATCTTGTGTTAGTTTGATTGTGAATAAATACATTTGTAGTGTAAGTCATATTACCTTCTGTTACTAAAACTGAATAAAATAGATGGTTTCAGACCTGTGGAGGGACATAGTGTATCAACCAATCATTTGTATGATTGCTAGTCTACTAAAAAGCACAAATTCTAAAATAAAAATATAAATTCACAAATAAGCTATGAGATGTAGTGAGAACTAGCTGCTGTGTGCGCACAATTTACTAGTAAAACAATTTGTATTTACTGTACTAGCAAAACAATTTGTTAGCGAACATATTCTACTATGCATGTCACACTGTATGAGTGAACCTTTGAAAAATTACTACTTTCAAATTTCTAGTAAACAAAACTTCAAACTGTTGAACACATACATAGAAACACCACATTAAAAATAATATAAAAAATATATATTAAAATACTCAACAGATCAACTGTTTAACAGCAAGCTTATACAAAGAGAAAGCTTTGAAATACAGTACCAAGAAACAGATTTAAATTTTTTTCTAGTTCTGAAACATTGTCATATTGAGTACGTCCAGTTAAGGACACATTAGTTTTGAATAGTTCGAGATACTAGTCACAGTTTATTAATGTGCATGTCATTTTCAAGAAGTGTATAAGCAATACAGATGCTTTTCTAAAGTCCAGCCCTAAACTGCAGTTCCGTGAGCAAATAAAGAAAATTGAGCTTCATGTGTTTTCATTGAAGGAATTCAGCCGTTGTAAGAGCTGCTCAGCCTGTTGAAAAAAAAAGATTAAAAAGTGAATTCTGGTAGAATTACCACCATTGTCCACATTAGTTTTTCACTGCACATAACATGTAAACATTTAGCTACAAAAGGGGAAAACTATGCACATCATATTCCCCTTCAACAAAAAAAGATTCATAAAGATATCTTTCTTACATAGCAATAATAAGGATCTCAGGAGCTAAAGTAGTGAAAGTACAACTGTAATAATATATCTGAAGTTGTAGGAACCAAAGTTGGTTTGGTTTAACTATTTCATAGGAAGCTTCTGTAATAGCTTACCGTAATGAACCAGTAGGAGTCAGGCCTGTAAAATATCCTGGATGTGAAACCCATCAGACTGGCAGGTGCCAGCACATGAAGGTGCAAGTGAGTAACAGAGCAGAAAGGGGGCCAGTGGAAACCCAACCTGTAAAACCAAACATCAACCTCTTGCGCTTGTCTACAAAAACAAGTGAGCAGCAGAGTGCTGACTTAAACTAAGACTTGCCCTGCCGAAAAGGACAGGAAGATGTCAGACTACCCACCCTACTGATCCATCTACAAATAACACCAAAGGGTAAAATTAATATGATTATGAGTACGTGAACAATTAATGACAGCACTCAAAAAACTATGTGATTCTTTCCTGTATGGAGTTATCAGATTATGTGGAAAGAGTGTAACATGGGCAGAGCAAGGTGTATGTGTATATGTACTGTTGTATGTCTAAGACTATGGATTGTTTTTAATGTGCATTTATTTTATGCTGTGTATGTTGTGTTATTTGTTTTTTGTGGTTTTGTATGGCAATGCTAAAGACAAATTTCCACCCTTCCTTTTGGATAGACAAAGATCTTATCTTTTGATTTTATAGATGTTTTCTGCAACTAAAACAATAAGCTTGACTAAAATCTGGACATTTTAAACAGTTTAACGTGGAGAGACACTAAGAACTAATTTTAATAAAAATAATTATACAGTTAGTCCTGTTTCCTTCCACAATATAAAGAAAAGAAATATGCCTTACATCTCACAACTGTCATCTAAGAATAAAGTGGGTCACCAAGCAGGCAATGGGTGCAAAACACTGTACACTCTAGACAGGACATCAGGCAATCACAGGATACACAATGAGGACAATAAAGATATGCCAGTTATACTGCACAGAACATCTTTGGCCAGTAGGAGGAAAATATAATACCTTGAAAAAAACAATAATAATCATCATAACACCAGTATTTTAGCTCTCTGTAAAAGATTCTGGCTATAACAAGGTACTCAAAAACCCAAAGACTGTTTTTTTTTCTTAACTGATTATATAACCGAGTAATGAAACACAGGATATCTCCGCCCCAGGAAGACAAAAGTACAGCTCTAGTGACATGAATAAGCTACTACTGTATAAATCTAGAAGATTAAAAAAAAAAGTGAGAACTATACATTAAGGTAGGGAACTAAAGGACATTTTGTAAACAGGCTAATAAATATGAAATATGAAGTGGCAGATTATCTGTAATCTGGCACCCAACATTCCTATTGCAGATCATTTGTTTCATGTGGTTAAAGTCTGCACTTGTCACTTGTTTTTGTTTGCTATGTATCACATATCCATGCAGTTTACTTGCACGAAACTTGTAAATCAAGAGCATTACCTGATATCATTCAGGTCCGTAATGCCATTCTTCTGCAGCATTGCTTTTCCAACTTCCACCATCTTCTCCACTGTTCAGGAACAGAGAAAGTACATACATACATTGACAGAATATCACAATTTGTAGACAGGTTCTTTATTCTGGTAAATGGTAAAATTTATAAAGACTAAAAAATACTTCTGTTCTATTCATATTTACTAACAACATAAAATGTGAGATGTTTGGAAAACATATTGTAACTTTTCTTGCGAGTATACATTTTCTGTACGCTTTTCTCAACATTTGTGGTCTGGCAAATAGGAATTAAACACAAAGCTATGCATTCCCAGACAGGCATTTCCCAAAGTTTGATAATAAACCTAATACCAAAATTGAGATAATATTTAGAAGTAATAATTATGTCCTTCAAATAATCAGGAATATACTTGAAAATTTGTTTGACAGAGCCACCTAATAGTATCCACCTGAAATATTTTTCTTTTAAAAGGTATATACAGTAATAGACGCTGTAAATTTTTCAATGCATCAAACTTATATGAAAACAATCTATATCTTTACCTAATGGTGCATGATCCTTTTTGAGACTCTTACAGTTCCCAATGTGTTTCATGGGCACAACAAGGTAGTGATGCGGTGCCCCTGGTTTTATGTCTTTAAAACAAGCCAGCTCTTCGTCCTAAATCAAAGATAATAAATGAGAAAAATGTGAAATTAGACTTGATTCATAAGGCGATGTACTAAATGGTTATACGGCACTTGCTGATACACAGTATAGGTGCGGTCTTCAAAGTCAGTATTGTTTACGATCATAAACATAGTGATTTAGATTAAGAACATGTTTAATTGAAAAAAATCACATATACTAATACTATTAGAATTTAAGACACGTATATCAATATTTAGATTGCCCAAATTTGCTATTTCTGAATAATTGTCTTCTGAAAGGAAAAAAATAAACGAAACTTTAAAACATATATTCGTTACTTACGAAATATATTACTTCAGTGTCAACTTCTTTATTGACAATTTTACAGAATATACATTTTTTCTCGTATCCATCTGTCTGATTTAAGCTGCCACTTTGCTCGATTGCTGTACCTTCACTCGCAGCCATTTTCAAACACTGTACCTGTAACCCATAGGCCACAAAGAAGATTGCAGCCGTCATCGAGCCCAAGGAAAAGCATACGATAACAGATGTTAATGGGAATGTGATCATTAGACAATTAATGATACTGTACCTAACGTACAGAAGCTTATGACTTCGAAGATGAGGTATTGCAAATGACTGTTGGGCGATGCTATTTCCCCTATGTTAGTGTATTAAATCTAAAATGAAATGCCCAGTTTATACAGATCTAGCCTGTAAAATATGTACACGCAAACTGTACATATTTTCAATTAAATGTTTTATATGAACTTACTATAAATCAGAATTCATGTATTTTTCTCTTAAATATTTATGTAGATAAAACGATTTTGTTGAGATTTGATAGAGATGCATATGACATTTTATGGTGTGTGGTCAGAGAACCAAGCCATAAGGTTACGTATTTTGAAGGCATGTCCCTACTTAAGAGCTGCGAGTGCTTTAGCTACGTGGTTCGAAGCCTATTTGTTACCGTATTCAATGTATTGTTAAACCAATCCATGCCATACGATATTTATTACATCAGAATATTCGTCATAATATTTTACAGCTTATAATACGAATCTAACTAATTCATAAAATAAAGGTTTGGACGCAGTGGCTATTTTGTGTACATTATTTAAAGCATAAATACTTATGCTTATGAAAGTATGTGATTATGATATTGTTTATTTATTACTTAAATAAATAAACTTATTAATAAAAGCATGTAGTTTCCAAGTCATTAATCTTTTAATTTACAGTTGTGTGTGTCATGTGGTCCCTTCTGATCTCAATAAGTACAAAATATAAGTTTTCACTCAACTACTGTATACAGCCAGTACTTACAGTATGGCTTAACATACAATGTACAGTACATATCCTACATAGGTTAATCCTCGTAATATAGAATCCAACCCAATCATGATTTTTTTACAAAAACCTCAGGGAGTGGTAATGTAACTTTTTTCTAGTCTTTTCTAACAATCAGTTTATAAAAGTCTGAAAGGTGCTTTAATAGTTTCTTATAATGCCTGTAAGAAATGTTTTTTGATAATTCCTTTTTATTTACATTTTAAAGGGGTCTTTATGCTTAATTGTTCTCTTCCAGCTCTTCCAAAAGCCAAATTCTAACAAGCCCTCTCGTTTGTGTGTGTTGTATTGTTACTTATTTAATAATTAATAATAATTGCTTACACTTATATAGCAATTTTCTGGACACTCCACTCAAAGCACTTTACAGGTAATGGGGACTCCCCTCCACCACCACCAATGTGCAGCATCCACCTGGATGATGCAATGGCAGCCATGGTGCGCCAGAACACTCACCCCACATCAGCTATCAGTGACGAGAAGAGCAGAGTAATGGAGCCAATTCATAGATGGAGATTATTAGGAAGACATGATTGGTAAGGGCAATGGGAAATTTGGCCAGGACGCCAGGGTTACACCCCTACTCTTAAACACCCTGGGATTTTTAATGACCACAGAGAGTCAGGACCTCGGTTTTACATCTCATCCGAAGGACAGTATAGTGTTTACGGTAGTATTTACAGTATAGTGTCCCCATCACTATACTGTGGCATTAGGACCCACATAGACTGAAGGGTGAGCACCCCCCACTGGTCCCACTAACACCTCTTTCAGCAGCAACCTTAGTTTTTCCCAGGAGGTCTCCCATCCAGGTACTGATCAGGCTCATACCTGCTTAGCTTCAGTGTGTTGCAAGTTGTGAGTTGCAGAGTGATATGGCTGCTGGCCAGCAATATTTAAGCCAATACAGAAAAACAAAAGGATTTAACAACAGTATCTTCTTAATTTTTGACTGCTTTAGCAAAAGAAAAAAGCTCAATCAATAGCGTATGCAACTCCCTCTCTGATAGATTTAGTTTTTAATTTTCTCATTCATATCCGTGAGAAGGGGTTCTGGTTAGCATTGATGCCTTGCAGTTCTGGGGCCCTGGATTAAATTCCAGACTTGGGGTGCCATCTATAAAATCATATTATCTTATTTATTAGCCATAAACAGTTTCTTGCACTAGGAATTTGTCTTTTCACATACCCCAGCTTGCTCTCCATGTTGGTAAGGGCCTTGCTCAGGGGCCCAACAGAGTAGGATTCCTCTGCCAGCCACAGGATTTGAACCAGCAACCTTCCAGCCACAGGCACAGATCCTTAGCCACAGTGCCACTGCTCTGCCCCTGTTTCTGTTAGTTTCCTCTGAATGCTCTGGTTTCCTCCCACAGTCCAAAAACACTCATAAGTTAATTGGCTTCTGTACAAATTGGCCCTGGTGTGAGTGTGGGCATGTTTGTTTGTGTGTGTGTCCTGTAATGGACTGGCATCCTGTCCAGGGTGTAATCCTGCCTTGCACCCATTGCTTGCCATGTTAGGCTTTGGCTTCCCCTGCGATTTTGCATTGCATAAAGCAATTTAGAAAATGGATGGAAAGATCTCTGTAAAATTTCACAAATGTTTATATGAAAAGCACTTCCTGACCTAATAGATTAATGGCTCTAGTGTTTAGAGCTTGTGGGTGGTATCATATGACCAAGAGCTCAAAGAAAATTGAGCTCTTACATTGGCTCTCTTGGGGATGAACAGATTACTTTAAATTGAATTGAAGAAGATGTTACCAATACTTAGCCCAGGAACTGTTATAAATATTTTGCCTTATAACACACAGTTGTCACATGTCTTCCACATTTTCCCTATTTTTTTCCTCAAAAATGCTTCACTATATAAAACCTCTAGAGGGGGGTTAGATATTTCCTAGGTTTTGAAAAATTGATTTAAAAAAAGGAGGGAGCACACACCCCTTAAAATAAAACCATTTTAAAAACTGGGTACACCTTAGTTACTGTATTACTTTTGGTGGATTTGTTATAAGAGATTATAGAACATATAATGTCAAATTCAACATACAACTGTATATTTGTAACAATTACTGTAAGAGAGCAGTAATAGAGAAAAACATTTTTACAACATGAAAAACACTTAGTGCTTTCAAGTTAATGGAAATAAAAAATGCAGCTTCAAGACAAAGGGATGATTTTAACCTAAATTTATATTTTGCTGAGGACAGGGATGACTACAAAGTTTTAACTTTTATACCTTTTACAGAAGATGAGAAATCAGGCCTTACATTTCAGCAAAATGACCTGTTTTGGGGTTCCTGTCTCATCCTCTCTAAAGATTAGAGAGTCACACAGCCTCTCACACAAACTTTGATTTGCATTGGTGTTTCAAAACATACACATTTGAAATATATACACCAGTTTCTGACCTACATAGAATTGTGACACTTTACTTTCAAAGCAAAAACATTTGTGAAGCACGGTAATTCTGAAACTAATTTAAACCAGTTCTGCATCAGTTTGTGTTTGCAAAATGCCCTGGAAAGCTGTTTTTTAATATACATATTGTTTTAATAGAATTGTTGGTCCTTTAAGATGTTATCAGCTTCACACAATATCAGCCTCAAATATGGAGGATTATGAGGAATGTTTATCAGGGTATTTTTACTTGAATTTAAGGCAGGAATCTTCCTCTTGGAAATACAGTTTGAGGTGGTGTGTTCTTTTACACCACTAGGGGTCGCAGTAGTTACTTATTCTGAGTTTCTTATTTAACTTTCATAATTTGAAAGGAGGTGGAGGAGGGGTATTTTCATATTTTAATTTTTCATACTTACTGTTATGGAAAAATCTGGATGTTACATAAAATATTATGCCTCCTTTTTCAAACCATACCAGTTATTTTAATGTGCCATCAGGTATGGTAGAATGATCTCCATATAATTGCCCCCATTTCACACCAGCTCTTTAGTCCTTTCTCACTAAATACTTGCCAAAAAGACAATTGCCTGCCTCTGCTGAAATATAGTAAACATTTTGATGATCAAAAAGCACTGCTCTTCCACAAAATCCATCCATTTTCTAACTGCCTTTTCCAAATTTGTACAATTGAGGTCTTCACTCTCTTTGGTCATGAAAAATCTCAGGGCATTTCTTGAAAAGAGTAGGGGTGTTACCTCAGTCTCCCGGCCAGATTTCCCCCTGGCCTTTACTAATCATGGCCTTCTAATTATACCCATCTATGAATTGGTTTCACCACTCTGTTCTCCTCCCCACTGAAAGCTTGTGTGATTGTGTTCTGGTACACTATGGCTGCCATCGCATCATCCAGGTGGGGCTGCACATTGGTGGTGGTGGAGGGGAGTCCCCATTACCTGTATAGGACATTGAGTGGAGTGTCCAGAAAAGGGCTATACTGCATAAATGTAAGGAATTTACAGATTAACAGATTCCCTAATATATTGTAAGAAGGTAGTTCTAGTCATTATCCTGGGTTCAGAATGGTTTATTTGCAGAATAACAGAGCATGTGCATTCAAGCTGTAAAAGTTGAGAAATAAAGTGAGAACATGAACAGCACTAGACATCAATACTGAAGTCTTGGACCAGCGCTTTGAACTATGTAGTCACCCAGAGGCATGACAAAATGATGGTGACACAGAGAGCAAACTGAAGGGTTGGAGCCAGCAGGGGGATAGGGGTTCCACCAGTTCATGTTCAAGGACACCTATTTCACAAGAACAGTTACACACAAGAGGAGGCCATTTGGCCCAACTGGCCAATTTGGTAGTAAGTGATTATGAGATACCTACTGTACTTATGTATAATTATGTTTGGGTTCCGAAAACCAAAATATTATGTTTATTAATTATCCTTCAGTCCATAAAGTGGCTCTTAAATAATAAATTAACAATTAAAATTTTGGTTTCAATTTTTTAGCAGAGGACACAACTCCAGTTATTACACACATCTATTTTCAACTGCTTAGTCTAATACAAGGTCATGGTGAACCAGGCCCAACATAAGACTACTGTAAATGACAGGAGGGCATTCAGTTTTGTGACTAGAAACTCTTTATTCACATCCTACAAATTAATAATTTGTGGCTCATTTTTAGTCTTAGATACATTCAAGAATATGCTAACTCTATCATGTTTATGGGTTTGAGCTCCTCTCACAAAGAATTATTGACCTCCATGCTGAATATTAGAGCTCTACCTGGTAAATAAGGATACTTTTGTGATCTGCTTTCTTCAGTTCATACTTTAAATTACTGAAGATTGTTAAGATCGATCAAGATTTTATTCTTCCTCTGCGATTATGTTGCAGAGCTTGTAATGTCCTATTATCTTACTTTGGATTGGATTATCTTACTAGAAAGTACCTTTCCAACCAGGTTTGAGCTTGTTGATATACGGTTTTGGATAAAACACTGGTAAGTATTGGAATTGACCTGTCCCTCATTTTGATGGTTCCCAGGGGATGACAACTTTAACATGAACTTTACCTTTCTATGCTAAACATATTGACGGTGGGAGTATCCAAAGTTCTCATCTAAGGTTCTCATACTATAACATCACATGTTCCCATGTGATTTGAAAATGACTGATTTGCTATCTTGCATATACTGTACATCCTGCATATTTTACTTTAATATTATTGTGGAACTGCAGACATCAGATTTCACAAGATGGAGAATGCAGGTATTCATGGAGATGGTGTATTCTAAAGATGTCAGAGTTAACTGCAGATTCTGGTCATTGCCCAGGGGTCTGTGTTTATCCTCCCAAAGTGAGGATAGCAGCCATCCCAGGCAGTCAACAGTGCTCCAGCCTCGCTAATAATGACAAAAGGCATTGATTAAATCATTATTGTTAATAGTAAATTGAAAACAAAGTGACTTCAAGAAGCTTCTGCAAATGTCCTTAACAAGCTGGAGATGACCAACAATAATGGAGAGTTTATTTTTTTATTTTAGATTTTATATTTTGGCATATTTACAAAATGTACCTGTACAAGAATCCTTGTAACCTGAAATTTCTGTAATTAGGTTTCAGATATGCTACTGATATAGATGATACTTTTATTCATTGTATACCTGCATTTTCTCTGCTAAAAAACTTTTAATAACAATTTATTCCATTGATAAATAAATCAGGAGGCATATGTACAGTAACTATGATTGATTATGCTGAAAAAAGCATTAATTACCAGCACAACCGTTAAAATAAATGAGCTATTGGGATAAATGGCCTCTTGATTTTAGACTTTCTAGAGCTGTTTTTTAAAATTATTGTGTTACTGTTATTATTGCGCTTCTGACAGAATACTCAAAAAACATAGCATTTTTGACAGTTGTATTACACACAGCCATAGAAAACAACTTTGTTTTTCGTTTCCATACTGGCTGATCATGGGCTTTGACAAGCAGCTGCCAAATAACGCAAGTTGAGACTAATATTTTACTGGAAATTAGATCCAATCGTTCCGTATGAAAAACATAATGCAATGCTGTAAAACACGATTTTTGACTTCACTCATATACTGTACTGTTCATGTAAACTTATCACATGCACAAAACAAAACCAGAGTTAACCCAGTTGGTTTTTTCAAGAGTTGTATATGGTTTCAGGATTTGCTAAGATTGATGTGGCTGGGTTGCTTCCAGTCTGATGAAAAATTGAAAGGCTTTATTCAGAAGAAAATGAAGTACTTTATTAAAACATGAATGAAACCGTTTCAATACTTCATTTTAACTAATAGTTCAGTGCTTCCCTATTTCCAATAAGCAATTAAATAAGAAAGGAACTGCATATTCTAGTAGAACATACCAGTCTTGTACAAAATAAATCCTTTAATTTACCATGTGTTGTTTGGTAGTTTATTCTTGCTTTAAAATTACTGTCAATTATAATAGACATTTTTAAGAGAGATATGGAAAAAAGTTAATATGTGTGCTCTCTTTTATAGCCGTTTTTTCTCATCTTAAAGGGGAAAAGCATGTACATTATAAAAGAAATAATGTGTAAGAGTACTTGATATTCATATTTATCTATACTTTGTTACAATTTTAAGTATTTTAACAGATTTCAGCATAAATAAAAATAACAAAATGTTACAGTATTATACAGATTCAAAAGGTAAATATATATCAATTAGAGCATTTAGCATTGGAATGACAGGAGGGGTATATTCAGGACCAAAATGAAACCATGAATTCACTAAGATTTTGTACGAACTATAAGAAAACTTGCATGTGGAACACAAGCAATAGGCCGCACGCCCTATTTTGCCTTCAGCACAATGTCATAAGCCCGTGGGAAGTCTGAGAGGGACGTTCATGTTTTGAAGGTGAAATCTTGTACCTTTACTGGAAAGTGGCAGTATTTTTCCTGGTAGCCTCTCCCTGTTAATACCATCTCATCTTGTTTTGTGCCAATATGAATAAAACTGAAACTGCATGTTCTTTGTACAGGAAAAGAAAACCTAGAAAAGTCATTATTTCAAACAATACTGCAATTAATACATTTCATGTGTAAAATGAAAGAAAAATCAATTAAACCCCTTTTTGCTTTATGCTACGTACAGTACCAATTACCAGTTGGAGATATTTAGTATGCAGCAATACATATTTTGGAAATTAAATACACCTCTGTAAGGTACCTCACTCAGGTAGAGAATCTCAAGCAAAGATTCAACCATGAAAATCAATGAGGTTTTGAAACTATTCTACAAAAGGCACAGTTCAAGAGCATACAAATATTTCAAAGTTCAACAGTATTTGAGCATGGTGAAATTGATCATTAAGAAGTGGAAGGCAACACCTACAGTAGACTGCTTATAGATCGAGCCATCCCTCCAAAAGTGATTAGCCACGCAAGGAGGAAACGGAAACTTTAAAAGAGTCTAGTGGCTGAGATAGGGGAAAATGTCTGTGAGTCAATAATACTGCATCTTGGCCACTCCACAAAGTGGCTTGTAAAGAATGAAAAACAATCTCATATACAACATGTTTTGTATAAAACGCCTAAATCCTACTACAAACATGCTAAAAAGTTGTTTGGGTCAGACAGGACTACAAATTTTAGGTCTAAATCAAGGAGTTACATCAGAATCCTAAATCTCAGCATAGCACATCACACAGTCAACACCATACCTACCGTCAAAACATGGTGGAGACTGCGTTGTTATAGGGCTGCTTCTCAACAGTGTGTCAAGACTGATGATAACAAATGTATAGTATGTAAAGTATGTATGGGAAAATCTTAAAGGAGGACCTGATTTGGACCTACATGTAAAACTGAGACAAAAATTCATTTTTCAGCAGGGCAATGATGCAAAGCTGCTGTACACTGGAGTGGTTTAAGAATAAGAAAGTGAATGTCCCTGAGTGGCCTTGTCAAAATCCTGACTTGAATCTTATTGAGAATCTGTAGAAATATTTTTTAAAAAAACTGCTTCCATTATGTCATCCCCTAGTAACATGATATGGCTTTAGCAAATCTGCCAAGGCATATGATAAAATCTTGGACCAAGCAGGTGTGCAAAGTTGGTAGAGACTTAGCCTACAAGACTTATGGCTGTAATTGCTGTCAAAAGTGCTTCCATCAAATGTTGAATTCACAGGACGGATTAATTACGCAATCAATATATTTCAGTTTTCTCTTTTTAGTTCTTGCCAACATTTATTATTACTGTTTGAAAAAAAAAAATGTGTATGCATCATTTTGTAATTTCACAAAATGGTAAACCACTGAAAAAATATGAATACTTTTGCAAGGCACTGTATATAGCCTTTTGATACCTAGAGAGCAAAACAAAATTCCGCTTAGATATATTTGTTTTTATTTTAAAACATTGCAACAGTACAATAAATATAATCTTGGTAATACCACAGATTTGGTCTCACAAAGATCACAGTATAGAACACTACTCACTGTATTTTTCCTCTAGCATGATTCAACAATGTTTTTATACCTGTAATGTCTAAGCAATGTTTACATTTTATTTAGTAACAAAAGGTGACAGAACAAACTAGCATTTGCAATCTTCAAAAATTAAGACTTTAGTCACAAAAATAATTGCTTCCAACTTCAAAATTGATACTTGTATTGATCATTAACATTGAGAAAAATGATAAGCATTTGGACAATAAAATATTTTGTGAGCAACTTGATCTAATAACAGCAAACATGTTTTAATCTAATAGAAAACAATGTCTAAAACAATGTCTGAATGCTTCTGGTGCAAGGATATGACATTCCAAGAGAACACATTTTATGGTGAACTAATTGCCATTTTAATAGCCAGAAAATTTGTATCAGTTGGTCTCTCTCCTGAAGATGTGGCTAGTTCATACATATAACTACGATGTTTTTTCCAGCCAAACTATAAATGTTAGCATTACAAATCTACCAACAGCATTAGGACATTAAACATTGAAATGACTGCATTTCAAACATATGAACAATCATCAACTCACAAGACAGTGGACAGAAAAAAAAGATTTTCAGAGACAATGGGGAAAATATCATACTGAAGCAATTATCCTTGATCATTTAGTTAAAAAAGGTTTTCTCTGCCTTTATTAACAAGCCTAAGGCATTTGGTCCTGCATGCTGTGCAGCAAAAGACCTTGATTGTAGAGTGACGTTTAAAAATGACATAATGACATTTAAATAAACTTGAAGGAAACACTGAATTTCTTTAAATCCAGTGCCTGCACTGAAACAAAAGACTGATGAACAACTTTTTAAAAAATAAACCAAAACAGTGTCCTTATATAATAAGGGAATACACAGTTCATTTAAAACAGTTTCTTTTAAATATATAAAAGAAAGTTTAACCCAACTAAATAATTGAAAAACAAAAAACTAAACAAAAACAGTTTATACATCTTTTTCAGTTCTTGGACTACGTTTATCAAGGCTACAATGTTTTTGTAGAATTACTCAGTGACACACAAGAGTGAAAAAAAACTTAGGAAAAAGTGTTAAAGTATTATTGTTTTTGAAACATCACTGCCACATTCTATCCACAATTACTGCGATTACTAACACACAAATGTGAGACAGACATTTTCAATGACTAGTGCATTTAATTCCCTTTCGTTATAAACACAAGCGCTTCATAAAGAGCCTAACAAAATATTGGTTCACATCTTGATATGAATTAAGGTTAAAAATTAAACATTTCCAGGAATAATATGGAGGCAAACATCACTTTCTTTAGTGTTTCCTTGAGCCAACATTCTGTGGTTTTGATTCTCTAAAGCAGCACAGTTTAGCCATCATGCTGTGGCCCAGACATCTTCCCAAGCACTGTGTTGTGTGTTCTAAGGCAGCCAGCAGTGTGAATGTACCAACCAGTCCTCACAACTGTTGGCCCTTATGTAAACCATGTTCATAACTAAGGCAACCGATTTCTTTCTGTAACATGTTTATTCAAACGTCCACACTTCGAGATCTTGAACAATGAAATCTTCCTTCTTTGACAGCGTTTCATTCTGGAATGTGTAACAAGGGTAGCTTGAACCATGGTACAAATCTGCATCCAGCCATAAACCAAAGTGTCCCCTAGAAACAAGAAAAGACCCAAATTATGAGAACCTAAATTTTTCAATCCAAAGGCTTGATTAAAAACATTTAATCATTTGAAATTCATTTGGGAATAAAGAAATTGGTAATTTACTTTACAATGAATGTAAAAGAAATGTAGAAGCCATAGGAATATTTCTAATTTATTGTAGTTTTCACTACCAGTCAGACAATAAAATAGACTAGGTTACAGGAAACTCACCCTCCACCTCCCAGTTCTACTGAATCTGTGTCTCCTTTGATAAAGTACGAGTTCTCTCCACTCCACCTGAAGATCTGTTAAAACAAAACATGGTTAAAATGCACATAAATCCAAACTGTAGAGCTCTAGATTGTAATATGCAAGAAATCACCAGTGAAAAATGAACAAAAACAATAAACTGCATGTTTACCTTAAATTCTGGGCTAAAGGTGTAGAGGAAAGTTTCTCCTGTGCCATAGCAGTGATCACTAACTTTAAGTGGATGAGATGTGAGTGCTCCAAATACCTGAAGAAAAAGAACATAAATGAGTTGTTATATTTTAACCTCTGCTGAACTAAAGCATGACAGAAACCTGACTTTATTCTTAAAGCATTATGTTAAGGCTCAGCACAAAAAAGCTGCAATGTCGCTACCTGATTGTCCACATCTTTAATGACCAAGAGCACTGGGCTGTCCAGGTGGGCCAGGTTGCGGTAGAGGGTTTTTAAGCTAGTTCCATGAACTGCTGTACTATAAACCAGTCGCCAAGGGTACCCTTGAGTCCTTGCAGGCAGACACTGCGCCAGCTGGGGAAAGAACAAAAATGCTACTCAAAATTGCGTCCTCTGTTGGTGCAACTTCTTTTTTCAGCAATGTGGGAGATTGCTGAGAACTCAAATAAATTATGCCCCTAAAGTTAGCTGACCTATTTAAACAACAGTGTGATGAAAACTGTGCACAGTGCAGCAGTTTTGAACGTCACAGTGGCAAGTTCCCAGTTTTACACCAGGAATGCACTGTGGACATTCTGTTGTATTACTGTGAACTTTGAGTCCCAATGCATGTCTGTCATACACCTCTGGAACATGCAGTTCACCTGTATGTCATTTCATAGCCATTCAGTACAGAGCTGTCATGAATCAGCTATTTCAAATGAACCAAATTTTCTAAACACACTTAATGATATATTGAAAATTTCTATTTCAGCTCTTCTAAATTTGGTAAAACTAATGTAATACTAATACCAATTCATCCAATGCAATGGACACTTAACAATCTGTCTATTTTTAATTCAGACATATATACAGTACTATGCACATTTAATGAAAATGACTAGCAGATCTCATGTGCACCTTTGAAGGCACACTTTAATTTGGTTGTTTGGACAGTGGGTCTTGTGTGCAAACAATTTTGTATGAATGCAGTAGGAGATTTACATACAATGAACAGCACAGCAGCTGTGAACGAGTGGATTACCACTTTCTCAATTTGTTTAGCCATAAAAGAACAGCACCATAAGTTTGGATAAAGTCCAGAGTGAAATTAAGTGTATTGGTATACTGTAGTTTTAGCTAAAAACCTGACAAGCACTAACAGCAGACTCATGCACACCTTCTCAATGTGTGTGTCCTCCAAGAGCACACTTTGGTCATTCAGGGCAGGCAACAGGTCTTCTTCATCCTCATCCTCGTAACTACAGTAGCTCTGCCGTCGTTTTGCCTCATTGACAGTGATGATCTTGAGGGTGGAAAAAAAAACAAAACTGAGTTTCTTAGCTCCTAGGAAATTTAGTTCCTGAATGTCTTTCAATAAAGAAACAAAGTGATGATGAACACCATAAAATCAAAACATTTATTTAGTTTTCTTAAGAACATATTTTGCTTGTTTCTTTTTGCCCTAGATTTGGTAATTAAATAAGGTGTAAGACTTTGCATGAAATTTGTTTTTATTGAAGCTTTTCTCTGCAACTAGTGGCTGATTTACCCTATTTTTGACGGGTGACTAATTTAACAAATTGGTCAAAACTAGAAACAAATGTCAAATTAATTCAATGTATACATTTTAAAAACTACAGTAAGAGCTTCATGGAAAAGCTAGACAAACATCTTAAGAAAAAAGTCTTTCAATGGAAAAAAACTAAAACCTATAACCTCTGTAAGAAGCACTGCATATTTCTAAAAATACAGTATACTATTACCAGAGGTACATTAAAAATAATCAATACAAATGAGTTAAGAGATTTTTTCTAAGTATATTTCTAATGTACTGTGATGACTATATCCTTGTAGGTAAATAGATCATGCGTGCAACACAAAACCACACACATCTGTTCACTTCGCGTTGTGCAACATGCAAATACTCGTGTCAAAGTCTGAAATTTTACATTGGGTATACAATGGTGACACTATATAATTTTACTTTGTGTAGGGTGTAGGGAAGGGGTGCTTTTAATAAGACAGCACCTGTACTTTAAAGCAAAATACCTGAAACATACAAAAACATACAATAGAGGTACATGACATAACAGGAAACAGTTTTTAACAAATTAAGTTTCACTTTAAAGGTCTGTGTTAAAAATAGGTTGAAATAAAAGGATTTCAATATTCATATTCATTTTCCCACAAGAACACAATAATTTAAAACAAACCTCCACATATGGTTCTTCTTCTCCCTTTGCAAAGTACAAAATCTTGATATTCAATGGCAATGCCTTCATTGCTTATAGCTAGTTTCTTTCCTTCCACGTTAAGCTGTGTTACAGTTTTTACTGACAGTTTTATGCATCTCTACACTCTTTTTTTATATCTGCCACAGTTGCTCTCATTGGCTAATTCATTTCTGTGGTACAGTTTCATTTCTTCAGAAACAGAAAGTGAATGGCACAGGAAGACGAAGGCAGGATGACCAAACATGGTATGAGAAGGAACCTGTGCAGGGTGTTCAGTGATTATTACTATGAAATACTGTAACTGTGGCAACTGTAGCACAAATGTACATGTTGTTTTTACAGTTTGTCTGCAGAATCAGATGGCTATATTGATTTATAGACTGCAGTTATAATGTAAATAAATACAAGTTTGTTTTTTTAAGGCTACTGCACATGTTACAAAAAGCTTAAAAGCTTTAAGCTTAATATTACATCTGATCACCATGCAGTACAAAGGAAAATGCACACATCAAATGAAGAACACTCACCTCCCAACTCTTTGGAACTGGATCACCGAAGAAGTTGTCTATCATGTCAAGCTCATCCTTCTCCACCACAATGAATCCTTGCTCTTTGGCGTCATTGCCATAAATGTCTGGTGACCACTGCACAAAGAAGGCGTACAGATGGTCCACCCTGAAAAAATTACCGTAGAAAAAATGTTAATGAAAACTTGCAGCACTTTCTCCTGTGCTAAATGTTGAAAAGTCCTGAATTAAATCTGATTAAGCTCTGGTCTCCATTTTGATTAATGGAAATATAATAATGCTGATTACTACAATTGTTAAACTTAGCTTATCACCTACTGTAGTAATGTGGGATTGTCTCTATCACATGGGAAAATAATCAAACATTGCGCAATTAGAAACTTAAACAGGACAAAGGATATTTAACTGGTGAAAACACTGTGAAATAACTTTTGATTGCTTAAGATTTCCTTAGTAAATGCTAAAAGTAAAATTAATTGGATTAAAGGAAAGCTTACTGTTATAGGCATGGGCACTGAACTTGGACCAGTCATGCAGGAACTTGTAAATCTTGTATGATCTTATCTCATCTACAAATTTAGTGGGAGGACTGAGAAACTGCTGTGCAACATTTTCACCAAAAGACAAAAACATACAACGTCTTTGAAATTTAAGCACTGAGGATGGTAAAAAAAAAAAGTTTTAACGGCTATCTCAAAATAATACACCCAAGCCCACAAACATACCAAAGCTATGATGAAAATCCAAACCAGCAGCACAACAATACAAATCTGCCAACTGATGATTTCTGACTGTCTTTAATGATTCCCACAGAAGATAACACAACATGGCTAAGTGCTGAAGCAGAAAAGAAAATGGCTTAAAATATTTGGAGATATTGTAAGTCTTAATATCTAAAATGTAAATCAACCATTTTAATACACATCAGGATGAATCTGAAACGAATTAAAATTCATGTGGAAAAATCAAAAGGTGCTAGGTAAATGGTACCATATATCAAAACATTTGTTTTATTGTGCAGCTTTAGTCTGATCTCCATCATCTTTTGTTATGCACAGTTTGGTGCTGAACAGAATCTACTATAACTGCACAGTCAATGCATCTATGAATCTTCAAGTCTGTGCAAGCATGGTAAGATATTCAAGGTACCCCAGATTAACTTTGATTTAACAGGTAAACTGGTATTTAAATATTCTTAAACCTAAATATTCTTAAACCTTATTAAACTAAATTATTTTATTTTAAAATATATGTTCAACCTGCAAATTACAAAGTATGTAAACATGTGCATAAAGGCATTTTACACACAGGACAAAAACATTTATGCATAATTATCTTAATGCATTCTTTTAAAACGTGTAGCTCTTTTTGTTACTTACTCTTTAATACTGTAAGCAATGCCCATTCTGTTCAAGGTTATTGAACACGGAGCTCTAAGTTGCTCTTCTGTTCCACTACAGCAAATGCATGCACCTCCTTAAAGCCACATTTATAGCAAAACGTTTAGCTAAGATAAGCAACTTTGTTAATATTCTCAAAAAGTTCCCCAAGGCCAAGAACTAAAGGCATTTCACAACTAAGACGGAAATCATTTTGAGTTGAAAATTAACTTAAGCTGCCTGTCTAGATTGGATGTGGTTATTGTATTTTGTCCAATCAAGCACTGTACAGCTAAAGATGTTGCAAAGAACATCATATCTGTTGCAAATCCATAAGCCCTACAGGCTAAGCAAAAACAACTTAAGAACTTGCATGCAACAAATGTCTAATAAAAGTAAATTTATTAACAGGGCTTGCTGCTATGTGAAACAGAAAAAGAGCTGTGGAGAATTTCCATTCCTTTTCTGAATAAATCAATTATGACAAGTGACTATTTGATCTTATTTACTGTTAAATTTTGTTTGCTTTGTACAAAGCGGTTTCTGCATATTATGGTCTTGGGTTTCAGAACATATGTTTTTTCCCTAATTTTCTCAAACATGTGCATTCCAGATATTGGATATTAATTCTGGTACTGGTGTTAATATAACTCCCCTGTAAACTATTTTGTATCTGAATTTCACACAGACCAGCCCTAGTGCTGCTTTCAACTCATTTCACAGGTACATAAACACAGACTGGCCTTTTGGACTGTCAGGTAATTAATTACACATGCAATTTGTTTTACTCTCCTGGA